>NC_072039.1:10687368-10871220 GCF_027791375.1 Indicator indicator
GGCTTTGGCAGGAAGAAGAACTGAAGCCACCCAGAGGGTAAAGGCTGCCCTCTGGCATGAGGTTGCAGCTTCCCCCACAAGCAGGAGCTTTGCAGCAGCAGCAGGCACTGAACTGCAGCCCACCCCCCCACCCCCCCCCCCCCCCGAGAAACCCAATTAAACAAAATTGCTGTTCAATATCTTCATTAACCACATTGACAGTGGGGTTGAGTGCACCTGCAGCAGGCTTGAAGATGACACCAAGCTGAGTGATGCAGTAGGATGTGCCAAAGGGACAGGATGCCATCCACAGAGACCTGGAGAAGTGGGACCCTGTGTGAACTTCATGAGGGTCAACAAGGCCAAGGGCAAGGTCCTGCACCTGCATTGGCTCAGCCTCTGCTATCCATCCAGGCTGGGTATGAAGGGCTGGAGAGCAGCCCTGTGGAGAAGGACTTGGAGGTGCTGGGAATGCAAAGCTGGACAGGAGTCAGTACTGAGTGCTGCCAGCCCAGAGCCAGCCTGTCCTGGGCTGACCCCCAGCAGTGTGGGCAGCAGGGGCAGGGAGGGGATTCTGCCCCCCTGCAGTGCTGGGGCAGCTCTGGAGTCCTCAGCACAGCACAGACAGGGACCTGTTGGAGAGGGACCAGAGGAGGCCACAGCAGTGCTGGCTTCCAGCCCTCTGCTGGGAGGGCCAGGCTGAGAGAGTTGGAGTTGTTCAGCCTGGAGAAGAGAAGGCTCCAGGGAGACCTTCTGGTGGCCTTGCAGTGCTTGAAGGGGAGATCAGAAAGCTGGGGACAGACTTTTGAGCGGGATAAGAAGTGATGGTTGCAAAACTCAAAGAGGGAGATTGAGAGTGGAGAGAAGGGAGAAATGTCTGACAGTGAGTGTGTGGAGAGCCTGACCCAGGTTGTCCAGAGAGGTGGGAGATTCCCCATCCCTGGAAGGCTCCAGGGAGACCTTCTGGTGGCCCTGCAGGGCCACTTGCAGGGCCTTAAATCTGCAGTGGCTTCATGGGACAGTGGTGGTTGTCATGCTCATCACCATGGTGATGCTGATGGTCACCCCTGATGGCACTGCCTTTGCAGCAGTGTTTCTGGTCCCACTCTCCTGTCACTGACTGGGCTGAAGTCAAAGCTTGCTTCTGTGAGCTGGAGGGGACAAAACATGGCCAGGGTGGAAGGGTAGCTTCCTTCTCCTCCCTCTGTGATGGGCAGCACACAGCCTTCCTGAAGCCCAGGAGAAGAAGGGATCACCTTCAAGTGCTGTCATTTGCATCTAGCAGAAGGTTGGATGTGACCCTGCAGCTCTGCTCATGTCCCATCCCACCCCTGTGAATGTTTCCTGCCCACCCCCACTTTCTGGGCAGCAGCATCCTGCCATGGCTCCTCCCCCACTGTGTCCTTGCTCCAGTGCCAGTTCTAGGAGTGGTTTTATCTCCTCATCTCTCAAGATTACAAAAGCTACAGCAGATTCCTGGAGAGAAACCAAGTAAATAGCAAGAGAACCTCAAGGCTTTAGTGATTAGTCCAAAGCCAGTGGGAGACAAACCAAAGTGCAGTGAGAAGTGGCTCTGCTCTGCCTCAGCCTGCAGTGGGACCTTCCCAGGAAGGCTGAGCTCTGAGTGCAGTTAGCCACAACAGCTTCTCAAGAGAAAGTTGTGCAGTGGAGGAAGGAGGGAGGCTGATAGGCTCCCGAGGTCCCTTCCCTCCCTGCTTTCCTATGGGACATATCTGAAGATAAAACCCAAAACCCCCACAGATCAAAAGGAGGAGGTGGAGAGGAAAAGCTCCCCAGACCTGGCTTGTGTTTGGGTTCAAATCCCAACTCTGGTGCAAATGGAGCTGTTCAAAGTGAGGAGAGCAGCTTCAAAGGAAACAGTGGGGACCCACTTGTGGCTGCTGGCTGTGAGACCTCCCCCAGGTCTCAAGACTGGTGCCTATCACAGTGTCACAGTACATTAGAGGTTGGAAGGGACCTCCACAGGATCATCCTCTGGAGGTTTCCCTGACAGCCAGATCTGCACCTCCATCTCCCCTTCCCTGGCAGGTGTCTGAGGAGACAGGGTGATGGATAGAGCTGTGCAGGGAATACTGCTACAGCCATGAGGATTAACAGCAGAAAGCCATCACTGCCTTCAGCTCTCACTTAGGAGGCAGCTGAAGCTTTGCTTTTTGTCACTGATGTGATTCAGAACCCAAACCGAGTAAACCCAACTCAGTTCTGGGCTGCAGCTCCCTCCCAGTCAGCAGTTTCTGTGTCAGAGTGACAGGCAGGGGTGTCAAACACTGAGTGACACCCTGGGGAGCTGGGGAACATGATAAAGAGCTGCTGCCACCTTCCATGACAGGAAGCTGAGCCCAGCAGCAGCTGCTGCCGTGTGCAGCTCCTCTGCTCCCTTGCCTTCCACACAGGGGCTGCCTACCTCTGTCAGAGAATTGTCAGGGTTGGAAGGGACCTCAAGGCTCAGCCAGTTCCATCCCACCTGCCATGGGCAGGGACACCTCACACCACAGCAGGTTGCTCACAGCCACATCCAGCCTGGCTGCAAAAACCTCCAGGGATGAGGCTTCCACCACCTCCCTGGGCAACCTGTGCCAGTCTCTCACCACCCTCCTGGGGAAGAATTTCTTCCTGACATCCAATCTGAATCTCCCCATTTCTAGTTTTGCTCCATTTCCCCCCCAGTCCTATCACTCCCTGACACCCTCAAAAGTCCCTCCCCAGCTTTCTTGGAGCCCTCTTCAGATCCTGGAAGGCCACAAGAAGGTCATCTTGGAGCCTTCTCTTCTCCACACTGCACAACCCCAACTCTCTCAGTCTGTCCTCATAGCAGAGCAGCTCCAGCCCTCTGATCATGCTTGTGGCCCTTCTCTGGACACCTTCCAGAACCTCCAGATCCTTCTTGTACTAGGTGCTCCAGAAGTGGACACAGAGCTCCAGGTGTGGTCTCAGCAGAGCTGAGCAGAGGGGGAGAATCACCTCCCTGGCCCTGCTGGCCACACTTCTGCTGCTGCAGCCCAGGCTCTGCTTGGCTCTCTGGGCTGCAATTACTCACTGCTGGCTCCTGTTGAGCTTCTCATCCCCCAGCACCCCCAAGTCCATATGGCTTCTTCAGTCTTTTCTAACCCATTTTGGCTTTCCCAGGGAGGCCAGGATTGTGTTCCTGTGCAAGCTGACCACCAGAGTGGCTCAGAGCATTCCAGGGGCAGTGATGGGTTAGGATCTGTGTAGATCCCTTACACTCTCCTTGCAAGCTGTCCCCAGAGCCACACTCTCAGATCTGTTACTCCCCATCCATTGGGGTGGATTGGGACCTGATGGAGCTCCTGCACACCAGCCAGCCCTGAGCCAGCCTGGAGAGGTGGTACTCTCAGCAGAAAGGAAAGTAGATGATTTCTCTCCATGGGGTGAGACTGGGGACCACAAGCCAGGCTTGGCCCTTGCCAGACTTGTCCTTCCCTTCTGTTTCTCTCTTCCATTATTTGCCATGGGGTCTCTTGCTGTATCCCTTCCCATGAAGCATGCTCCAACAAGCTCACCCTTCTGCATCCCTCACTCCAGCCTTCATCACTCCTTGGCAGGAATGACAGCAGGAGGCTCTGGAAAACAGCTTGAGTGGCCACAGCTCCATTCTGGGGATGGAGGATCCAGGCATGGGCAACTTCCCACATCCAGGACAATCCCCAGCTCCACACCAAGGCTCTGCTACCCTCCCAGCCTCTTCTCCCTGCTTCCCACAGCTCTGGGGTGTGACAATAAGAGACACTGAGACTCCTTTCTGCCCCCATCACTCCCAACCCAGCAGGTTCCTTTGTACACACTGAGCTTGGCTTCTCTCTCCTCCTGCCAGCAGCATCTTCTGCCCACCCAGCTCAGCAAAAGCCTCACCTCACTTCAAAGCTGGGCCAGCAGGACTGCTGAGCTCCCCAACTTTCCCTGACATCAACAGCTTTACTTATTTATGTTTCACACAGCACCAAGAAGCCACTGGGAGATGGTGGGTTTGTTTTTCCTTCCTAAGAAACTGGTCCATGGACCTGGTGTTTGAAATCCTCAGCAGGAAGAGAAACCTGAATAAAAGGAGGAGAGAGCTGGGGTTGGAGACAGAACCTTCCTGGCTTTGTTTCCTTCACTTGCTGATGTCCAGCCTTGAGCTGCTTAACGTTTTTGACTCTGATCAGCTGGAGTTTGCTGAGTGCATGGGAGGGGGAACCTCTGACAGCCCTCAGGTTCAGCCAGTGGCAAATGGAGCTTCTCAGGATGGTGATCCCCCCACAGATGACCTGACACAGAGTGAGGATGCTGCAGGGTGGATGGACCCTGCTGGGGGCCCTTGCTGGGAGCACACCAGGAGAAGGTTTTCTGCTACATGGCTGGAAGGCAACATCTTGCTTGGCTGACAGCACCCCGTGGTGAGAGGTCATGCTGGAGAGCAGCACAAGTAGCTGCAGGGCTGCTGCTGGAGCATTGTGCAACAAAACTGAATTGCAGACTAACTTGATCCCACCCTGAGACTGCCCCAGAGAGCCACATGGGCCTTAAACAGGGTCAGTGACATCCACCTCCTGGAAAGGATGGAATCATGGAAGCACAGAACTCTTGAGGTTGGAAGAAGCCTTTGAGACCATCAAGCCAATCACTCACCTACAGCTCACAATCCTATCACTGGCTGCTAAGCCACTGCCACCAAACCAAGCCCCTCAGCACCACATCCACACATCTTCTAAACACCTCAGGGGTGATGACTCCACCACCTCCCTGGGCAGCCTGCTCCAATGCTTGAGGACCCTTTCTGGGCAGAAATTTTTCCTGATATCCAATCTGGACCTCCCTTGGAACAACATGAGGCCATGTTCTGGATGACCTGGATGAATCTAGTTGCCTGTTGTTGAAGGAAACCAAGTCACAGGAGCATCTCTCACATCAGGAATGCAGCACAGGAACATCTCTCACAGGAATGCAGCACAGGAACATCTCTCACAGGAATGCAGCACAGGAACATCTCTTACAGGAATGCATCAGTCCCTGTCTTAAAGCTGTGCAGAGGACTTTAATCCCTAAACTTTCTTTACATCTCCTAGTTTCGAGTTCAGAAGTCTTACTGCCTGGTTCCTGCTGAGTTTTCCTCTGCAGAGATAGTCCTTTAACCTGAAGAGCTCTTCTCCTTCACTGATGTATTCTTAACCTCCTTTTAAACAGGCCAAGGAAGCCACTCTCTGTGTCTCCTCTCATCAGATGAGTGCTCCACTCACTGCAGCAGCTGCAGAGTCCTTTCCTGCCCTTTCCCTCTTTGGATTTGCCTGCAGGAGAAGACCAGAAGAGTAAAGAGTACTGCAGATAAATCCCACCAGTGGTTGAACCAGAGGCATTCCTCCTCCCTTCTCAGCACTGATGGTGCTTCCCCATGCTGTCACTCTTGCATTTCTAATGTTTGTGCTGAGCTCAGGAACTCATCCTCAGCACTGATCAGTGAGCCAGAAACCACCAGCACACCAAGATGCCAGCTCCTCTTCAGCAAGTCCCTCATGCACTTTCCACTCTCCCATTAAGCCCCATCCTCATTAACCAATTCCCACAAGGTACTGCATCAGACACCTTCCCAGGCCATGGAGAGATCTGGCTGTCATAGAATCCCAGAACCATTCAGGTTGGAAAAGACCCCTGGGATCATCAAGTCCAACCATTTGCCCTGCTCTACAAAGTTCAGCTCTGGACCATATCCCCAAGCACCACATCTAAATGACCTTTAAACACATCCAGGGGTGGTGACCCAACCACCTCCCTGGGCAGCCTGGTCCAATGTCTGACCACTTTTGAGGAGGGGAAAAAATATTCCTAGTGTCCAGTCTAAACCTCCCCTGGTGCAGCAAGAAACTGCTGGTGATTTGGGATGCTGCCATCCAAACACCTCCTGTCTGCAGAAATGCTGCACAGCCTCACAAGTCCAAGTTGCTCAACAATTTCTATCAGGATCCTTCTGTCCTTCAGGGCAATTTCTCCCAATGAGGGAATTGTTAGTGTCAGAGGAATCCTCACAGTACTTCCATGAACATGAGCCAGCAGTGTGCCCAAGGAGCATGGCAGGCCAAGGGCATCTTGGCTTGGATCAGGAATAGTGTGGCCAGCAGGACCAGGGGTGGAATTCTGCCCTGTGCTCAGCATCAGTGAGGCCTCACCTCCAGCACTGTCTGCAGTAGTCAAGAAAGATCTTGAGGTGCTGGAGCAGGTCCAGAGGAGAGCAATGAGACTGGGGAAGGGACTGGAGGGAAAGTCTGATGAGGAGAGGCTGAGGGAGCTGGGGGTGTTCAGCCTGGAGAAGAGGAGACTCAGGGGGGACCTTATCACACTCTACAGCTACCTGAAGGGAAGGTGTAGTCAGGTGGGGGTCAGGCTCTGATCCCAGGCAACTTGTGACAGGACAAGAGAGCATGGCCTGAAGCTGTGCCAGGGGAGGGTTAGGTTGGATGTTAGGAAGCAATTCCTTACAGCAAGGCTGATTAGGCACTGGGATGGACTGCCCAGGGAGGTGAGGTGGTGGAGTCACCATCCCTGGAGGTCTCTAAGAAAAGCTTGGATGTGGCACTTGGGGGCATGGTTTAGCTGATGTGGTGGTGTTAGGTCATAGGCTGGGCTTGATGATCTCAGAGGTCTGTTCCAGCCTCAATAATCCTGTGATTCTGTGATTCTATGACCTTCATCTTCCTCTTCTTAATGTTGGTGAAAACATCCAAGCCTGCTCTTCCTTGCTAGCAGGGCTGTGTGAGTAACTCCTTGGTGCCTTGAGAAACTCTCTGACAGCCACTATTGATGGGTCTGGGAAAAGAAAAAGGAAAGGGATGGTTGGCATCATCTGTCAGATCTCTCATCTCTGCCAAGGCCTGCAGGAAAGCAGAGGGGGGGACCCTGGGCTGTGGCTCACCTCTGCTGGGATGTGATGCTCAGCCACCCTGCTGATGCTCCCCTAGCTCCTCCTGGGCTCCCAGGAGGACTTCCACCTGTGGAGAGATGGAAAGCCTTGGTTCACACTCAAGTGCTGCCTCCCAGACTGAGGGTGCCAGTATTGTCACCCCCGTGCTGTCACTCTACCATTCCTGCCAAGACCAAATACCACTGAAAAAAGATCTCAAACCCAGCTCCCATCACTTGAAAGAGCCATTCCTGCCAAGACCAAATACCACTGAAAAAGATCCCAAACCCAGCTCCCATCACTTGAAAGAGCCATTCCTGCCCAAAACTAAAGAAAAGCAACAAATGTGGTTGCAACCCTTCCAGGCTGGCACATGAAGCATCTCCTCTGCTTCCCCCAAGCTGCTGTGCCCTGGGTGCAGGGAGAGCATAGAGGACCTGGCAGCCTTAGGCTGATGGAGTTGAAGTTTGACACCTTCTGGGCAGGCTGGAGGGAAGGGGGCCAGGGATGGGAGGGAATCAACACATGGAGAGGTTCCCAGGGCCTCTCTGGGAAAGGAGACCCTTTGCCCCACAGGCTGAGCCCTCAACAGGCTGCCAGGAGGGACCATGACATGAGCTAATGTGTGACCTTCCCAAGAGCAGACAGGGACTCAAGCACTGGGCATGCCCTGAGTTTTGTTGGGAGAGATTCCTGCTTGCTCCTGTGATGCTTTGAAACTGTCTTTTAAAATTTTTCTTCACAAAGTTCCAGCAGAGAAGGTTAGAGAATGCCAACAAGCCACCTTTGGGTGTAAGAAAGCAAAATAATGATTGTTCTGAACACTTCCATTGGGTAGAGAGAAATGTTTAAGAACCACTACTCAAAACAGAGTTGGGGCAGTTGGGGTCTGAGTTCACAACTTGCTGGCTGGCTGCTGCTGCTGCTTCTCTTCTGGCTGAAGATAACACACTGACCTTGGTGAGCTAAGCTAACAGCCTCTCTGCTTCTTG
Organism: Indicator indicator; assembly: GCF_027791375.1. Lineage (NCBI taxonomy): Eukaryota > Metazoa > Chordata > Aves > Piciformes > Indicatoridae > Indicator > Indicator indicator. The sequence goes on from NC_072039.1 coordinate 10,695,250, forward strand.
ACTCTCTGCCTTCTGCCAGGGAGGTCTGGGGGAAGAGGCCCCATGGGATGTCCCCTCTTTGGGGGAAGCAAAGGGAGCTTGGTTGTTGCTTTTCTGTTGATTGTATCTATTTGTAAATGTTGTGAATTGTGTCTATTTGTACAGATCCATTGCATTGCATCATAGGTTGTAGATCTGCTGGTCAATACAGCTTGCATTTGCTTCCAGACTGAGCTAGCCTGGGTATTGTCAGTGGGGGGGATTTCAGCTCTCACACTGTTACAGCTCCTCACTGCTCCATGGATGGCACAGCCCAAGCCAGGCTCCATTCAGCTGTATCCCATCCCACTTTGGAGCATGGGGAATTGAGGAGAGGACAGCAGCATCTTTATGGCTCACAGCCCTTCTCCTGGTCTCCCAGGACCTTCCTCTACCTCAGCCAACACACTGGGGCATTTGTCTCTCCTCGTTTCCCTCTGTGTGCTAAGTCTGGCAGGCAACCAAGGAAAATGCCATTTTCTTCCTCAGAATGTTCCCCTAAATGAGCATTTTCTATCTGGTTCTAGTTGTTGCAATATATTCCTTTTCATTTCTCTTGCTCTCCATAGGAGATTTCCCACCAGCTCCTCCTGTTTGGTTTTATTTTATTTTAAATGGGAATCCCCTTTTAATTAAGGGAAGAAGGAAAAACCCTTCAGTCCCATTCAGCTCAAAGCAAATTGGTCCTCCAAGGAGACTGGAGCTGTAGTTTAGGGTTGGATTCATTTCAGGATCAGGATCAGAGCATTTGGAGCAGCAGGACCAGCTCCACACTACATTGCCTCATTTCCCCTTTGGCTCCTGTTCCCAAAGGTTTCAAATCTCCAATTCACTGAAATGTCTGACACTGAGGGTGGGGAGAGCCTGACCCAGGTTGCCCAGAGAGGTGGGAGATTCCCCATCCCTGGAACCATTTCAGGTTGTCTGAGGCTCTGAGGAACCTGCTCTAGCTACAGATGTCCCTGCTGACTGCAGGGGGGGTTGAAACAGATGAGCTTTAAAGGTCCCTTCCCACCCAAAGCAGTCTCTGGATCTATGATCCCCCAAAAGCAGTGCAAGCAGACAGGGAAGGGGGGGAAGGCACTGAAGGAAAAGTTTTGATCTGGGAGGCAAACTGAGGCAAATAATCTGAGGTAGAGCTGAATCAGGATGCTCTGCCCCTCCTTTCCCCTGCAGCCCAGTGGTTTGCCCCCAGATCTGCTGCCCAGGCTGGACACTGCTGGGGGCTGTGTGAGGGCAGCAGGCGCCAGCCCTCCTTAAAAGGCCTCTTTGCATTTCTGATTTCCTGAGCACACCAGAGGCAGAGCATTGACATGTCAGAGTGGGCTTCCCTTCTGATGCATTAATGCCATTAAAGTAATATCCTCCCCTCAGAGTGCTTAGTTGTGTATTAATCCTGCCAGGAACTCAGCATTTCTCTCAGCTCTCCTTTGTCTGAAATGGATCCCAAAGACTCCATGCGACAGGAGTTCGATGGTCATCTTTCCAGCCATGCTCTGAAGTTAGAGACAGGCTTTTAAAAATCTTTTACCACAGGCATTTATCTCCCTTCCCCCCACCCCCCTTAATCCCTGTCTCACCAGTTATCAGCCTGTTCTCATTGCAGCCTCCTTAGTGCTTGTTGGATGTCTGGTGCCTGCCTGTGGCATCCTTTCGGTGCTGTTCTTTGCCTAACAAGCAGATCCAGGGAGGTTCTCCTCCCCCTCTGCTCTGCCCTGCTGAGACCTCACCTGGAATATTGCATCCAGTTCTGGGCTCCCCAGTTCAGGAGGGACAGGGATCTGCTGGGGAGAGTCCAGCTGAAGGCTATAAGGATGTTGAAGGGACTGCAGCACTGCCTGGTGAGGAGAGGCTGAGAGCCCTGGGGCTGTGCAGGCTGGAGAGGAGAAGGCTGAGAGGGGATTTAATAAATGTTTATAAATATCTGAGGGCTGAGGGTCAAGAGGGAGGGGAGAGGCTCTGCTCAGTTGCACCCTGGGATAGGACAAGGGACAATGGAGAAACTCCAGCACAGGAGGTTCCACCTTAACAGGAGGAGGAACTTCTTCACTGTGAGGCTCACAGAGCACTGGAACAGGCTGCCCAGAGAGGTTGTGGAGTCTCCTTCTCTGGAGCCTTTCCAGCCCCATCTGGATGTGTTCCTGTGTGACCTGTGCTGGATTCTATGGTCCTGCTCTTGGCAGGGGGGTTGGACTGGATGATCCCTTCCAACCCCTAACATCCTGGGATCTGTGATCCTGTGACTGAGAAAATAAAACAGGAATATGGGAGGATGATCACTGAGTGATTTAATTTTTATTATTTTTTTTTTTTAATAGAGAACATTTCTGCCATGCTGAGGCTGCTGGGGCATCATTAGGCCCAGCCAGTCTGAGAGGTCTGCAGAAAAGATGCTGAGGATTCAGGATGGAGTTACAGGAATGAACCTGGAGGAAGTGCTGGGCAGAACAAAGGGATTGGACCCCTTTGATTTATCAAAGGCATCAAGAGCTGTAAGTTGAAGTGCTGAACACCCTCAGCAGGAGGAAATGTTCAAGGGCTAATTAAATCTCACAGAAATGGGACTAAACAAAGCCACCACCTGGAAATTTAGTCTGGACACTGCAGGTCAGATGCTGCCAGCACAGAGTTTTAGTAGAAATCAGGCTGAGGATGGATCCAGGGTGTGTGGTTCCCTGACTCCCAGGAGCTTCACAGCCCTCAACAGGATTCTTCCTGCAAGCCCTGAAGTGCTGGCTGCAGGTAAAGAGAATTTCCTTCTTGCCAGCCCTGAGCCCATCCCTGGGAGCACACAGAGGAGTTATTTGCTGCTCTCTATAACATGATCTGAGTGAAGGGATGTGTCAGCCCAGCACAAATTACTGGGCTTGGGAGAAAAAAGGAAAAAAAAAAAAAATCTCTGGTTTGTGTTGTATGAGTCAACTCCTTCACTGAATGGCTCCATCTGCCCTCAAAATTGGATAAAATTACAGCTGTTCTTCTCCCTGTTGCAAGGGACTTTATTGGAGTGAAGTCAAGGGGTGGTTCCCTCTGTCTCTGCAGGTGGAAGCCTTCAGCACTGCAAGGAGGAACTGGCTGTGGGCTGCGACCACCCTCAACCCCAAACCCCAGATCCTTCATCTCAAGGTCCTGCAGCTGGGTCAGGGCAATCCCAAGCACAAATCCAGGCTGGGCAAGGACTGGCTGGAGAGCAGCCCTGAGGAGAGGGACTTGGAGGTGCTGGGGGAGGAGAAGCTCAACAGGAGCCAGCAGGGAGCACTTGCAGCCCAGAGAGCCAAGCAGAGCCTGGACTGCAGCAGGAGAAGTGTGGCCAGCAGGGCCAGGGAGGGGATTCTCCCCCTCTGCTCCACTCTGCTGAGACCCCACCTGGAGTACTGCATCCAGTTCTGGAGCCTCTGTTACAAGAGGGCTATGGACATGGGGGAAGGTGTCCAGAGAAGGGCCACCAGGATGAGCAGAGGGCTGGAGCTGCTCTGCTATGGGGACAGACTGAGAGAGTTGGGGTTGTGCAGTCTGGAGAAGGCTCCAAGGAGACCTTCTGGTGGCCTTCCAGGATCTGAAGGGGGCTACAAGAAAGCTGGGGAGGGACTTTTGAGGGTGTCAGAGAGTGATAGGACTGGGGGGACTGGAACAAAACTAGAAATGGGGAGATTCAGATTGGATGTTAGGAAGAAGTTTTACAGCATGAGGGTGGTGAGAGACTGGCACAGGTTGCCCAGGGAGGTGGTGGAAGCCTCATCCCTGGAGGTTTTTGCAGCCAGGCTGGAGGTGGCTGTGAGCAACCTGCTGTAGTGTGAGGTGTCCCTGCCCATGGCAGGGGGGTTGGAACTGGCTGAGCCTTGAGGTCCCTTCCAACCCTGACAATTCTATGATTCTAAATCCCAAAGGTCTGCAGTCTAGCCACAGGTTCCCCATCTGATGCTGCCTTCTACCTTCAGCTCCTGCCTTTCCCCATATAAAAGGAAGGCAGAAAATGGACCTAAAGTGGTGCTGATTATGGGGAGAGGACCAATCCAGACCACAGGGACAGGAGGCCATCCCTTCTCTGCCCTCACTGCGGGGTTAGCAGTGGCTGCTCTGCTCAGCTGACAAAAGGGAAGCTCTTCTCCTCTGGAAAATTGATGGATGATCCCAATTATACTCTTCCAGCACTGATTTAATGCAATGTTTTATTAATAGCAACAATCAGAGGAAAGCAAACAGCTCATTCTGCACACGCCATCCCCTCCCTGCTTTGCCTTTCCCACGTTCCCAGACACTGCCAGTCCTTGGTGCCACGGCATCAGGGAGGGGGCAGGGAGAGGGTGGGGAGGAAGAAGCTCATTAGTAGGCTTTGGATAGAGTTAACAGCACTGTGACAATATTTTCTCCACTCATTCTGTGCAGATTGTTTTGGAGGGAGCTGCACATTCCTGGTTTGTTTCTTTGGGGTGTTTAAAGACCATGTTGAAAAGAGGTCTGGAGGAGAGAAGACTGAGAGGGGGGGTGACAGATGTTTATAAATATCTGAGGGCTGGAGGTCAAGAGGGAGGGAAGAGGCTCTGCTCTGATGCACCCTGGGATAGGACAAGGAGCAATGGATAGAAACTCCAGCACAGGAGGTTCCAGCTCAACAGGAGGAGGAACTTCTTCAGTGTGAGGCTCACAGAGCACTGGAACAGGCTGCCCAGAGAGGTTGTGGAGTCTCCTTCTCTGGAGCCTTTCCAGCCCCATCTGGATGTGTTCCTGTGTGACCTGTGCTGGATTCTATGGTCCTGCTCTGGCAGGGGGGTTGGGCTCAATGATCTTTGGAGGTCCCTTCCAACCCCCAACATCCTGTGAGCCTGTAAAGAAAAACAATGGACAGTTTTGCATTACTGATTTTAATTCCCTTTTGTTACAGAAGGAGCAATGGGAGAAACATCATAAAGCTGTTAGGGTTGTCCCCAAAGGATTTGGCACAGCACAGGCAGGGCTAGGTCCTGCAAGGGGCTCTTTGCTCAGGGCCACCTCTTTTCCCAACCTGCACCCCCCAACTGAACTTTGCTGCTCACACCCAGGGTGGTCTCTTCTCCCCCAGAGAAAATGCTTCTGGCTGGCACTGCCTCCCCCTGCTCTGCAGAGGAGGCAGAGAACCTGGATTCTCATAGAATAGTTTGATTGCAAGGGACCTTAAAGGTCATCCAGTTCCAGTCCCCTGCCATGGGCAGGGACACCTCCCACCAGCCCAGCTTGCTCAAGGCCTCATCCAGCCTGGCCTTGAACACCTCCAGGGAGGGGACAGCCACAGCCTCCCTGGGCAACCTGTGCCAGTCTCTCCCCACCCTCACTGCAAAGAATTTCTTCCTCCTCTCCAGTCTCAGTCTCCTCTCTCCCAGCTCAAAGCCATTCTCCCTCATCCTGTCACTCCCAGCCCTTGTCCAAAGTCCCTCCCCAGCTCTCCTGGAGCCCTTCAGGTACTGGAAGGCTGCTCTGAGGTCTCTCTGGAGCCTTCTCTTCTCCAGGCTGAACAGCCTCAATGCTCCCAGCCTGTCCCCACAGGGGAGGTTCTGCAGCCTCTTATCAGCTTCGTGGCCTGCTCTGGACCCTCTCCAGCAGCTCCAGGTCCTTCTTGTGCTGGGGGCCCCAGCAGTGGAGGCAGTGCTGCAGGTGGGGTCTGAGCAGAGCAGAGCAGAGGGGCAGAATCCCCTCCCTGTGCTGCTGCTCTCCCTGCTCTGGATGCAGCTCAGCACACAGCTGCCTGCTGGGCTGCCAGGGACCATTGCTGGCTCCTGGGGAGTTTATCATCAGCTGACACCCCCAAGTTTTTTTTCTCTGGACTGCTCTCTATCCATTCTCTATCTGGATTTGGGATTGCCCTGACCTAAGTGCAGGACCTTGCACCTGGCCTTGTTGGGCACTATGAGGTTGGCCTGGGCTCCCCTCTTCATCCTCTCCAAGTCCCTCTGGATGGATCCCTTCCCTCCAGCCTGTCAGCCACACCACCCAGCTTGGTGTTATCCCCACACCTGCTGAGGGTTCTATGTCACTGACAAGGGTGTTAAACAGCACTGGTTAAACAGCACAGGGTACCAACCCCTGAGGGACTCCACTCATCCCTGGTCTCTCTTTGCACATTGAGCCCCTGCCTGCAAACCTCTGAGTGCAGCCATCCAGCCTCTTCCTTATCTCTGGTGACTGCTCCACCCCTCAAGCCCAGGATTTTCCAGTGTGGTGACCAGGATATCACGAGGCAGCACCAAATTCTTTACTCAAGCCCAGGTAGATGGCATCCATTGTCCTTCCTTTATCCCCTGATGCTATATTTGCTGGGAAGAGGGGAGGTCAGTGGGGCTGGCAGCTCTGGGGTGGGTGGGATGCACCCTGCAGCATGACACAAGACCAAGGCATCTTCTTGTCAACCCTCATTATGTGCCCAGACTAAATCCCACCTCCAGCTTCTTTCACCCCTTGCATCCTCCCTTCTTTAGTGGATTTCCATCATCTCCCTGCTTGCTTTCATTTGGTAGCTTCTTTGCTTGGGATTTTTTTTCATTCCATTGCTTGTTTTAATGGTGAAAACACAACCCCCTCCCCAGGGCAGTGGTGATAACCTCATGGACATGAGCTTCCTTACTCCATTTTCTGGCTCAAAGAGGGAATTTAAAGTTCTTTCCAATCAGAAGTGCTCTATATTATGGTTGAATAATTTTTTCCTCCTCCCCCTTCCTCCTTGCCCCTCACCAAGAGAATCATTAACCAGGCACAAGATCCAACATCTTCCCCTCTTTCTCAATTTCTTTGGGTGTTGGAGGGGCAGGAAAGGAAGGAAGGAGAAGGGGGAAGGAAAAGAGAGAGGAAGATGAACTGATGGGGCAGGAAAGGAAGGAAGGAGAAGGGGGAAGGAGAAGGGGGAAAGAAAAGAGAGAAGAAGATGAAATGATGGGGCAGGAAAGGAAGGAAGGAGAAGGGGGAAGGAAAAGGGAGAGGAAGATGAAACAATGGGGCAGGAAAGGAAGGAAGGAGAAGGGGGAAGGAGAAGGGGGAAGGAAAAGAGAGAAGAAGATGAAATGATGGGGCAGGAAAGGAAGAAAGGAGAAGGGGGAAGGAGAAGGGGGAAGGAAAAGAGAGAGGAAGATGAAATGATGGGGCAGGAAAGGAAGGAAGGAGAAGGGGGAAGGAGAAGGGGGAAGGAAAAGAGAGAGGAAGATGAAATGATGGGGCAGGAAAGGAAGGAAGGAGAAGGGGGAAGGAAAAGGGAGAGGAAAATGAAATGATGGGGCAGGAAAGGAAGGAAGGAGAAGGGGGAAGGAAAAGGGAGAGGAAGATGAAACAATGGGGCAGGAAAGGAAGGAAGGAGAAGGGGGAAGGAAAAGGGAGAGGAAAATGAAATGATGGGGCAGGAAAGGAAGGAAGGAGAAGGGGGAAGGAAAAGGGAGAGGAAAATGAAATGATGGGGCAGGAAAGGAAGGAAGGAGAAGGGGGAAGGAAAAGAGAGAGGAAGATGAAATGATGGAGCAGGTGTCACATTTATCTCCTTCCCAGTGCAAACACAATCAACAAGTGCCAGGCTAAAACCAGAGCCTAACAAAACCTGCAAACTGCTCTCAAATAATTGATTCTGGGCTTTCATCTGTTTGGTTTTCATTTGCAGGCATCCTCCCAATACTTCTGCCAAGGGAAAAAAAAAAAAACAACAAAACAATTAAAAAAAAAACCCAAAAAAACACTGCTTTGGGAATGAGCTTATCAGAGATGACTCCAGCAGGTTTCTCCTGCCAGGGTGCCCTGCACTGCCCTCCCTCCATCCCCTTCCCCAGCCACTGCCCTGCAGAGCAGGAGCAGGAGCAGTCCAGGAGCAAGCCCAGCATTCCCCTCCTCACACACAGCTCTGAGGATGCATCCAGCAGAGCTTTGCCATGAAAAATCTCTGCTCAGTGCTGGCTCTCCACCAGCAGAAAGAGAGAGAGAGAGAGAGAGAGAGAGAGAGAGGGAGGGCTCTCCAGATGCAAATCCTAGAATAAATCCTATTTTAGCATTATTTTGATTTAAAATAGGATTTGTTTCAGGCTTTGGAGCTTCCTCTCTCTCTCTGTGGCCACTTTGTAAGGTGGCTGTGGCTGGACACTACCCTTTTCAGGGGCTGCTGTTGGGTGTTTGCCAATGCACCCCAATCCCAGCCCATGTACCCCCCCTACCCCCACTTCACTGACCCCCCCCCTGACTTTTTCGTCCTGCAACCAACAGCTTAAAACCCCTCTGGGTCATGGGCTGCTGAAGGAGGAGATATTTGGGCTGGGGGATTTAAAGCAAGCTTAAACAGCAGGGATGCTGCACCAGGGTGCTGGGATCCACTAAGGTCTGCTGGCAAAAGACCATTTCCATGGCTGCTGGGGGATGCAGGGAATCCTCTGTGTGTGGGAGTGAGCATGGAAAATCTCTTTAAAGCTGCTGCTGTAGGAAAAATGTGGCTCATCCAGCATGTGGGGCCTGAGCCTTGTACCCAAGCTGGGAGCAGAGGAAGAGCCCAGGGAATTCTGAGCCCAAGCATCACTGTCATTTCCTTGGTGGCCATTAGAAACTTCAGATGTACCATAGGGGAAGGAAGGGGGAGAAGTTGTTTTTCAGTTGAAGATTGGAGATTTTAACAAAGAAAGCCTTTTCCACATTTTTTTTTTCTCATTCATTTTCTATGGAAGGGCTAAAGGGAAAAAAAAAATTCAAAACACATTAAGAGGGAAAGAAAAAAAAAATCACAAAAACTCTTCCCTCAGTCGAAATGTTTGACTTCAGTGCTGCAAACTGAAACAGCTTTTGCTCCATCCTGGCCCACTGCAGTGCCCTGGGGGTGTTGCTGTTTGCACCTGATAACCACATTTTCCTCTGAGCCCAGTTCCCAGGCCAGGCTCTCTCTGCTGTGACCTCTCTCTCCTGTAGATATCTCTCTAATCCATCCCAGTGCATCCTTTTGACTGATGAAATCCTTGCCTCTCTCTCCAAAGCTTGTCCTGCCTCAGCCCCTTGCACAGTTTCAAGGGCTCTCTGCTGCCCCTGGGGCTTTGATGCTTTGCTGGGAACAGCCAGGTCCTGCTGAAGGCTCTGCTATGGGGGCTGTGATGCCCTGAGCCTCCAGCCAGCACACAGGTGGGTGGCAGGCTCCTTCACAGGCTCACAGGATGGTAGGGGTTAGAAGGGACCAAGAAAGAGGTCCTGTGTCATGAATATCCATCCCTATGCCATGGACATCCATCCCTGGACCATGGACATCCATCCCTGTGCACAGACATCCATCCCTGCACCATGGACATCCATCCCTGTGCCATGGATATCCATCCCTGGACCATGGACATCCATCCCTGTGCCACAGACATCCATCCCTGTGCCACAGACATGCATCCCTGTGCCATGGACATCCATCCCTGTGCCATGGATATCCATCCCTGTGCCATGGACATCCATCCCTGTGCCACGGACATCCATCCCTGTGCCACGGACACCCATCCCTGGACCATGGACATCCATCCCTGTGCCATGGATATCCATCCCTGTGCCACAGACATCCATCCCTGTGCCACAGACATCCATCCCTGCACCATGGACATCCATCCCTGAGCCACAGACATCCATCCCTGCACCATGGACATCCATCCCTGTGCCATGGACATCCATCCCTGTGCCAAGGACATCCATCCCTGTGCCATGGACATCCATCCCTGTGCCACAGACATCCATCCCTGTGCCATGGACATCCACCCCTGTGCCATGGACATCCATCCCTGCGCCGTGGATATCCATCCCTGTGCCATGGACATCCATCCCTGTGCCATGGACATCCATCCCTGTGCCATGGACATCCACCCCTGTGCCACGGACATCCATCCCTGTGCCACAGACATCCACCCCTGTGCCATGGACATCCATCCCTGTGCCACAGACATCCATCCCTGTGCCACAGACATCCATCCCTGTGCCATGGACATCCATCCCTGTACCATGGACATCCATCCCTGTGCCATGGACATCCATCCCTGTGCCACAGACATCCATCCCTGTGCCATGGACATCCATCCCTGTGCCATGGACATCCATCCCTGTGCCATGTCTCTCTGGGCTCACCAGGAGCAGCTTGTTCTGTTCTGCACCACAGGCCCCCGGGTAGGTCCCATCCTGTTTCCCAGATGGTGGCTGTCACGAGTCACTGAGCTACATGAGCAGGAGCATGGGGACCTGCCAGGGCTCTGCAGGGCTGGGCACAGCTCAGAAAGAATTTTGTGCACTTTGTGTTCCTAAAGCCCAGCAGAATTCCACCTGGGCACCTCCTCTTCCTTGCCCTCGCTGCCCTCCTACCTTGACAGGTGGGACTGTAATGATCTGTGACAGGGACAACACAAGCAGGCTGCTGTGGGTCCTGTCAGCAGGGCTGACCCCCCAGGTGTTGCTTTCAAAGTTCAGTGGCAGCAGCAGCAGCTGCTGCTGTGTTTTATTCATGTGCCTTGCCTGGAGATGCAGGGTTTGGCTAAGAGCAGGGGAGGACAGAAGTGCCAAAGCCCTTCCTTGGCACAGCCTGCTCAGCTCTGGCTTTGCAGCTTCTGGGCAGGGGCCAGGGGATTTCTGGGCTGCCCTTCCCTGGGCTGTCAGGTGGCAGCAGGATGGCTTCCATACCTCTCCCTGCTCCACACTGTACTTTGCTGCTTCTCCACATTCACTGATGGAAAAGTCCCTGCTCGTCCTGCTGAGCCACAACTGTCCCATGGGAGCTGAGCACACCTGCAGCATGTGGCCCTCATTCAAGGGCTGAGCACCTTGAGTTTGCTCACGGTTTGCCCTCACACCATGAGGACTCAGGGAGGAGTTCCTGCATGTTGGCTGAGAGGTGGCAACCAGGGTTGAGCTCCCTTTTCTGTGCTACAGCCCCATATGGGCTGGGGGACCTCAATCCAACCCTGATTAGGAGGGCACAAGAAGTTCTATGAAGTGCTGGAGAAGATGATGCCCTGTTAGGTGAGGGCTAACAAGATCACACAGCACAGGATCACAGGCTCACAGGATGTCAGGGGTTGGAAGGGACCTCCAAAGATCATCCAGTCCAACCCCCCTGCCAGAGCAGGACTACAGAATCCAGCACAGCTCACACAGGAACACATCCAGATGGGGCTGGAAAGGCTCCAGAGAAAGAGACTCCACAACCTCTCTGGGCAGCCTGTTCCAGTGCTCTGTGAGCCTCACAGTGAAGAAGTTCCTCCTCCTGTTGAGGTGGAACCTCCTGTGCTGGAGTTTCCATCCATTGCCCCTTGTCCTATCCCAGGGTGCAAGTGAGCAGAGCCTGTCCCTGTCCCTTCCTTCCTGACCCCCAGTCCTCAGATATTGATAGACATTGATCAGGTCCCTCTCAGTCTTCTCCTCTGCAGCCTGCACAGCCCCAGGGCTCTCAGCCTCTCCTCACCAGGCAGTGCTCCAGGCCCTTCAGCATCCTTGTAGCCCTCCGTTGGACTCTCTCCAGCAGATGCCCTCCCAGGAGGAGGAGCCTGGGGTGGAACACCCCTAGTAAAACTGAATCTGTGCCCAGGCAGCAGGATGTGGGATGGCAAACCATGCCAGAGCAACTGGGGCTGTGGTCAGCCCTCCCCAAGGAGCTGCCATCACCTTCTCAGCCCTCACCCAGCTTCACATCAACCTTGTGAACAGAGCCAGCGCCACCTCAACCCCAGTGAGGAGGAAAGTTGATGGACAGGGAGCACCCAAGGCCTCTTCCCCATGTGGTGAAACTCCCATGAGCTCTTCTTAGAGGTTTCAAAGACCTCCTGAAGCCTGGGGGGCAGGTTGAAGGGGAGCTTGGTGCAGCAGCTCCCCCTCCTCCAACTGCCCACAGCAAACCAGCAGAGCTGCAGCCAGCTGTGTGTGGAAAGTGGGGAGGCTGTGAACACAAGGGAAGGGAAGGGGAGAATTCTGTACAGACTAAAGGTAGTTACAGCTGGTTTGATACTTTTTCACAGCCAGGGCTCAGGGCTTTTAATCATCTCTCTTTTTTTTTTTTTTTTTTTTTTTTTTTTTTTTTTTGGTTATTGTTATTATTTCAGGTTCTTCTTTCTGGCAAACATTTGCAGAGGGAAAAAGAAACTAAAGAAAAGAGAGAGGAAAAAAAAAAAAAACAAAACCCAAACAAACCAACACAACACTTTTGGCTGCCAATCTGATGCTTGGAAGGCCATGAAAAGCACCCTGAGAGAGATGAGCATGTATTATGAAAAAGAAAAATGATTTTGTGCATCCTCTGTGCTGAAAAGTCTTCTTAGGCACCTTCCCTCCTGAGGCCTCCCGTGGCCCTACCATGCTCTGAGCCATTAAAGAAGGCAGTTTCAGCCCAAAACAACCTCATCCCAGACTCCCTGCATGCTCCTGAAAACCTGGCTGCAAGTTTATTCTGGTTTATGGAGGCCACAGTCCCCTGATCTTGGGTAGGGGCTGCTCTCCTGAGGAGTTCTGCTTCAGTCCCACACCAGGAGGCAACGGTTTGAAACAGGAGCAGGGGAGATTTAGGTTGGACATCAGCAGAAAGTTCTTCACAAGGGTGGTGAAATACTGGAACAGGTTGCCCAGAGAGGTGGGGGAGGCCCCATCCCTGGAGACATTCAAGGTCAAACTTGATAGGGCCCTGAGCAAGCTGCTGACTGCAGGGGGGTTAGACAAGAGGACCTTTTGGGGGTCCCTTCCAACCTGATGCTGTCTGTGAGTCCATGACTCTGTGATCTGTGAGGTGTTAGAGCTGCATCTCACAGGGATGTACATTCCATGATTCCATGATTCCCCATCCCACACACCCCAGGGCTACTAAACACAGAGGGGTTTTGCAAGAACTTGGGTTTGACCTAAATGCTGCCTGCTTGCTTGGTGCTGGGAGCCTGGGAGTGATGCAGCTACCTCAAATGTCCCTGCTGCAGAAAGAGCCACACTTGATCCCTCCTCATGCCCCTCTTCTTTTATTTCTTGGGAGCAGTGGTGATTTCTACCTTTTCTCCTCTACCATCACGTTAGAAATCCATCTTTCTCATCCCATCCAAGGTAAGGATAGCCACAGAGTCCTGTGACCACCAGAAGAGTGCACTTGGGACAACCAAGCCCCACAAGCTTGTGGTGAAACTGCTGGAGAAGACAACATTGAATTGTGCTGCCATTCAGTGTGACCTGGCCAGGCTGCAGGGTTGGGCAGAGGGAACCTCATGAAGTTCACCAAGGGCAAGTGCAGGGTCCTGGCCCTGGGATGGAACAACCTCCTGCAGCAGGACAGGGGAGGGGGAACCTGCTGGGAAGCAGCTCCAAGGAGAAAGACCTGGGAGTGCTGGGGGACAAGAAGTGCCCCATGAGGCAGCAACGTGCCCTCATGGTCAAGAAGGTCAAAAGGGTCCTGGAGGGCATGAAGAAGAGTGTGTTCAGCAGGTTGAGAGAGATTCTCCCCCTCTACTCTGCTCTGGTGAGGTCACATCTGGAGACCTGGGTCCAGTTCCAGACTCCCCAGTTGAAGAGAGACAGAGAAGTGCTGGAGAGAGTGCAGGGGAGGCTGCAAAGCTGCTGAGGGGCCTGGAGCAGCTCTGTGAGGAGCAAAGGCTGAGAGCCCTGGGGCTGAGAGCCTGCAGAAGAGCAGCCCCAGAGGGGAGCTGAGCAATGCTAAAGGAGCTGTGGGGGGCAAGAGGCTGGGGCCAGGCTCTTGTCAGTGGTGCCCAGGGACAGGACAAGGGGCAATGGGCACAAAGTGAAAGCCAGGAGGTTGCATGTGAGGAGGAGAAGAAAATTCTTTTGTGTGAGGGTGCTGGAGGCCTACAGCAGGCTGCCCAGAGAGGTTGTGGAGTGTCCTTGTGTGGAGAGCTTCCAAACCCTCCTGGACATTTTGATGCTGAGCGATCTCCAGAGGCTGGACTGGAAGATCTCCAAACCCCCACCGTGCTGGGACTCTGTGACTGTGTTCTGCTCAGCGGAGGAGCACTGGGAAGCCTTAGCACACCCTTCACTCACTGATGCTGGGCTGGAGGGAGCCAGACATGAGCCTACGTATGTGGGAGTCCCTCCCTCAGGGAGCAGAAAGGTAAAGAGCTCTCAGTGGGCACTCCTCAGGCTGATGGAGGCTGGGAGGAGCAGAGCTGCGCCAGCTCTCGGCCGCTCCGCCACGCCGGGAAGGGGAATTAGCCGGGCAATGAGGAGAGAAACATCCTCTAAAGCTTGTTTTTAAGACATCCTTCCACCCTAGGGCTTGTTTTAACGGCCCGTGCTGCACACTAGCGACGTCCCCTTTTATTTACGATGATTATTACGGGCTGCTGCCGGGTCCCCCGGGTCCCCGAGAGGCAGCGCCGGCTGCTATTAAGGCATTTTGTCTTTCTCTACAACCCACATAAAGACCTTCCCTGCGCTCCTCCCGCTGGGCAATAAACAGCAAAGACAATCCACGGCTGAGCTGGCTGCTCTCTAGCCGGCTGGGCAAAGCAGCTCGTTAGGCACAATAAAGAGCTCTCCTTAACCCCGGGCAGCGAGGCCAGGGCAGCCAAGCCGGGGCGGAAGGGAAGGGCTGGCAGCAGCGACCAGCCGCACGCAGGGGCACAGCAAGCAGAGCTGGGCAGGCTGCGGAGGCGCTAAAGCCCCTCAGGATGCGTCCCCATCCTGGAGCAGAAAGTGGAAAGGGGGTTGAAATGCAAGGGGAGGGGGGTGTTTAAGGGGGCGGGGTGGGGGTGAGGTGGTGGTTCCTTGCAGGTGGGACCTGCGTGAGCACCCCGCTGCCAGCCCCGGGCTGCGTTCTGCAGGAGGGGGGCACACGCCTGAGCCAGCCAAAAAGAGGGGTTTGGGAAAATTAATCAGTCCAATTGAGATCTGATTGATGGAGGATTTGAAAGCCACCATCCAGAAAGTCCTGGAAAATGTAATAAGTCTAAAACCCTATTAATTTTTCATGTTCTTTCCGGTTTGATTTCTCCCCACCCCCACCCCCCTTTTTACTGCTGGAGGTGGCTTTGTGCCAGGATATTTGCACACAAACAGCTCAGCTCTCAGCTGTGAGCTGGTGAGACCTCCCTGCCCCTCAGCTCTCAGCTGGCTCTCTGGGTGCACTGGGTGCAGAAGCCTTTGGAGCTGGTGAGACCTCCCTGGCCCTCAGCTCTCAGCTGGCTCTCTGGGTGCACTGGGTGCAGAAGCCTTTGGAGCTGGTGAGACCTCCCTGGCCCTCAGCTCTCAGTGGGGCAAGGATTTCCATCCTTTGCCTGCTCCCCAAACACCATTTTCCAAAAGAGAAAATAGGGGGGAAGAGCCTCATGGCACTGAGCTGCCCAAACCTGGGACCAGGAGTCTTGATCCTTCTGAAACCAGATGTGTCACAACAGAGGCAGTAACAGACATGGGCTTGGATTAGATGACCTTGGATTAGATGACCTTTGGAGGTCCCTTCCAACCCAGCCCATTCCATGATTCTATAATCTTGTGAGTGCCCTCTGGTCCCTGAGCAGCCATGGAGCTACTGTGACTTTCAGAGCTGGATAACAGAGAGGAGAAACAAGAGCATCAGGCTGATTGCTGGCATGTCCCTGACTCTGAAGATTGTCCTCTAATGTGGTCAATAAATCAGTGCTGTGCAAGGAAGGGCAAATCTGGCATCAGGAAAGTGCAACATACTCCTGACTGCACCACGGTGACCATTTCATTCAGCAGTGATGCAAACCTGAATGTCACACATGGAGGGGGCCCAGGACAGCTTGAGGTTTGGTCCAAAGGTATCACAGAATCACAGAATGTTAGGGGTTGGAAGGGACCTCAAAAGCTCATCCAGTCCAACCCCCCTGCCAGAGCAGGATCACCCAGAGCAGGTCACACAGGAACACAGCCAGGTGGGTCTTGAATATCTCCAGAGAGGGAGACTCCACAACCCCCCTGGGCAGCCTGTTCCAGGGTTCTGTCACCCTCACAAAGAAAAAAAAATCTCTCCTCCTATTTCCATGGCACTTCCAATGCCTCAGCTTCCACCACTGCCCCTTGTGCTGGCATTGGGCATCACCCAGCAGAGCCTGGCTCCAGCCTCTGGGCACTCCCCCTGCACATCTTTATCACCAGCAATGAGGTCACCTCTCAGGCTCCTCCTCTCCAAGCTCCAGAGCCCTCAGCTCCCTCAGGCTCTCCTCCTAAGGAAGATCTTCCACTCCCTTCATCATTTTTGTGGCTCTGTGCTGGACTCTCTCAAGCAGTTCCCTGAGGTCCTTCTTGACCTGAGGGTCCCAGAACTGGACACAATATTCCAGATGTGGCCTGACCAGGACAGAGTAGAGAGGGAGGGAAACTTCTCTCTTGACCTACTGCCCACAGCCCTTCTAATCCACCCCAGAATGCCATTGACCTTCTTGGCCACCAGAGCACATTGCTGGCTCCTGGTCAACCTCCCACCCACCAGGACCCCCAAGCCTTTTGCCACTGGTCTGGATGTGCCATTGTGAAACTGATGACTGATGTAAGCTGCAAGCAGCACTTGTTAGGATGAAAATATTTCTGTTTTCAACAGATCTATTTTGATTTTGGGTTCCAAAAGGGAAAATGTCTTTTTTTTTTTTTTTTTTCTGTTCAACATTTGTTGCTGGCCTGCATTTCTGGTTGTTTTTTTTTTGTTTTTTTTTTTTTTTTTTTTTGTTGTTCTTGTTGCTTTTGGTGGTTTTTTTTTCCCACAGTGTCATCATTTCTCAAGTGGGGGAAAAAAACCCTAACACAGTCTATTTTTATTTATTTATTTATTCATTTATTAGATCAATTTTCTGTGAGCAGCATCCATGGAAATGTTTCAAATAGGCATCTGATGAAGTAATCTGAACGTGTGCCATCAAACCCAAGATCTGACCTCTCCCAGCAGCATTTCTTGGACTGTTTCCCTGGGGAATGAGGCTTTAAAAAAAAAAAAAAAATCACACCTTCTCTGTGGCTCTTTGTCACCTTTCCTTCATCAAACCCTCTGTATACCTTGGGCAGATTTCAAGCATGCATGGCTTCAGAGCTTGGGGATAATTGGATTGTGACAACCTTCTCAGAAATCACAGCCCAGATTCAATCCTCTTTGGTTTTCTCTCTGAAGAAAAGGTGGTAGGTAGCAGGAGTTTGGCTCCTATTAGGCAGGGAAAAAAATGAATCTCAGGTGCATGAAGCACCTCTCCCATGAAGACAGACTGGAAGAGTTGGGGTTGTGCAGTCTGGAGAAGAGAAGGCTCCAAGGAGACCTTCTTGTGGCCTTCCAGGATCTGAAGGGGGCTCCAAGAAAGCTGGGGAGGGATTTTTTAGGGTGTCAGGGAGTGATGGGACTGGAGCAAAACTAGAAATGGGGAGATTCAGATTGGATATTAGGAAGAAATTCTTCCCCAGGAGGGTGGCGAGAGACTGGCACAGGTTGCCCAGGGAGGTGGTGGAAGCCTCATCCCTGGAGGTGTTTGCAGCCAGGCTGGATGTGGCTGTGAGCAACCTGCTGTGGTGTGAGGTGTCCCTGCCCATGGCAGGGGGGTTGGAACTGGATGAGCCTTGAGGTCCCTTCCAACCCTGACAATTCTATGAAAACTCTTCAAATTTCCCAGCTGGCACTGAATCACCTGCTGAAGTTTGCACTTTGCTGGCCTGCAAGTCAACCAATGCATTCAGATGTGCTTTAAGCAGAGGCAGCCCTTTTCTCCTGCCTCATTGGAAGTGCTCTGCCTGCCACAGCCCTGGAGTCACTCTTGGGACAGCAAGAGTGGCCTGGGGCACGTGGGGGCAAAGTGGCTGGAGAGCAGCCAGGCAGAGAGGGACCTGGGGGTGCTGGGTGATAGGAGGCTGAAGATGAGCCAGCAGTGTGCCCAGGTGGCCAAGAGAGCCAATGGCATCCTGGCTTGGATCAGGAACAGTGTGGCCAGCAGGACAAGGGAGGTTATTCTGCCCTGTGCTCAGCACTGCTCAGGCCCCACCTTGAGTGCTGTGTCCAGTTCTGGGCTCCTCAATTCAAGAGAGATGTTGAGGTGCTGGAAGGTGTCCAGAGAAGGGCAACAAAGCTGGGGAGGGGTCTGGAACACAAACCCTATGAGGAGAGGCTGAGGGAGCTGGGGGTGTTCAGCCTGGAGAAGAGGAGGCTCAGGGCAGACCTCATTGCTGTCTACAACTACCTGAAGGGAGGTTGGAGCCAGGTGGGGGTTGGGCTCTTCTCCCAGGCACCCAGCAGCAGAAGGAGGGGACACAGTCTCAAGCTGTGCCAGGGGAGGTCTAGGCTGGATGTTAGGAGGAAGTTCTTCACAGAGAGAGATTTGCCATTGGGATGTGCTGCCCAGGGAGGTGGTGGAGACACCATCCCTGGAGATGTTCAAGAGAAGCCTGGATGAGGCACTTAGTGCCATGGTCTGGTTGATTGGATAGGGCTGGGGGATAGGTTGGACTGAAGGATCTTGGAGGTCTCTTCCAACCTGGGTGATTCTATGATCCTGTGATTTCCCATGGTAGCTTTACCATGGGTGTGCTCTGCCAGGCCAGCCTGGAGAATCAATGAAACCAGGAGAAACCAAGTGATCAAACTTCATCCCAGGGCCAGAATGCAGCTCTCTACTGGGTTTCCAGTTGGATTTTTGTCTGGTTTTTTTTTTTTTTTTCCTATGGAACCATGGGGCTGCCTTTCACCACACTGCTGCCTCATGCTGTGTTTTCCCTGGCAACTCTTGCTGTTCCCAGCCTTTTGCCCACCAGACAGATCAAACCTGGCTGTGGCCTTAGGGCTGCTTGGCATCCATCACTGTGCTGGGTCTCTCCAGCCTTTATTGGGAGGGTTTATTTATGTCCTGCTCTGCCCTGGGAGCCTTTCTGAAGTGTCTGTGCCATCTCCAGCAGCTCCTGTTAAATCTGGAAGACAAAGTGTTAGTCCTCTCCACGAGGGTTTTTTATTTTTAATAAAACTTGCTTGTGCTCTTCCCCAAGGGACTTGTTGGAGTTGCAAAAGTCAGAGATAAAAATGTTCTAGCTGCTGTTTCCTGGAAAGTGATGCTCTGTTTTCCTGTGAAGCTCTTTTAATGAACATCTATAAAGGGCAGAGAGAGGACCTAGGCACAGTCTGTGGCCTCAGTACCTCTGAACCTCAAAGATGTTGGCCCCCAGTCTCTCCACCTCTTCTTAAAATGATTCCTAATGGGCTGAAAGAAAACTTTAGAGGGGAACAGCTTCAACACGGGAGAGAAACCCAAGCTCTTTTTTTTTTTTTTTTTCCTTCCCAGTCTATGCTTTGGGGCAGTCTTGCAGCTCCCTGCAGATCTCAGGACCTTCATGGGGCCAGATGAAAAGGTTCAGCCTTGTCAGAGGGACACACTGATGGACCAAAGGCTGTAAAGATAATTTGTACAGCAGGCAAGAGGCAAGTTCCCTGAATCAGAACCTAGCAGGCAATGAAACAAGACTCTACAGGAGAGGCTTAGCTCTTGGTTACTAATCCCAGCTAAT
Organism: Indicator indicator; assembly: GCF_027791375.1. Lineage (NCBI taxonomy): Eukaryota > Metazoa > Chordata > Aves > Piciformes > Indicatoridae > Indicator > Indicator indicator. Next base: position 10,714,681 of record NC_072039.1, read on the forward strand.
GGCTTGATCCATGTGCTGGGCTAATGAGACTGCACTCTCCCTGGCCCTGGAGCAAGCAGTTGCCCAGGGGGGGGCTCCTCCTTGTGCTGCATTGTATGGGAGGCAGGGAGACCCCAACCAGTGCTCCCTCACAGCCCATTTGACAGGGAGATGTATTTCATCCTCATCAAATCCTTGGCAGGAAATGTTGACTTGATGCCAACAGGGGGGAAAAAAAAAAAAAGCTCTAATAAATGAAAGGAAGTGCCATTTTCTTTGGGGTGGTTTGGATTTTCAGTGTTTTCTGGACTGAAAGTTGACTTTTAGTGATTTTTTTTTTACTTCCCCTTTGCTACTGGGACGAAGCAACACCCCAGGTAAATACTTTCCTCCCAGCATCCTGTGGGTAGCAGGGCTGCTAGGACTTTGGCATGGAAAAAAATCACATTCCCCAGTGCCCAGGAGAGTAAAGGACAAGTCCCTGTGACAGAGTCTGGTCCTGATGTCACAGGGACACTGTGGCAAGGGGGGCAGCAGAGCTAATCTCTTCAAGAGAGCAGGAGGATGTGCACCCCTGGGTATCCACCACCTCATGGCATGGTCATAGAATCAGAGAGTCATGCTGGTTGGAAAGCCCTTCAAGACCATCACATCCAATGAATTATCTGAATTCTCTAACACTGCCAAGGTTGGGGCTAAACCTTGTCCCTCAGCAACACATCTCTGCCCCTTCTAAACACCTCCAGGGATGGGAATACAAACATCTCCCTGGGAAGTCTGTGCCGGTGGTTGGGAACACTTTCAGTCAACAGGTTTCTTCTAATGTCCAACCTAAACCTCCCCTGGTGCAACTCAAGGACATTTCCTCTTATCTTATCACCTGTCACTGAGAAGAAGAGAAGAAGCCCCACCTGGCTCCAACCTCCTTTCAGTGAGCAGGAGGGAGCCAGAAGGTCTCCATTCAGCCTCCTATTCTCCAGACTAAGCAATCCCAGCTGCTCCTCTTCAGATCTGTTCTTCAGAGTCTTCACCAGTTTTGTTGCCTCTGTCATGCACAGTGCTTCCAGGAAAGCATAGAGCCCTCAGGCTGGGCATCTGCAAGTCTCCCTTAAGTCTGCATTCAGAGGAGTGTGGCCAGCAGAGCCAGGGAGGTTCTCCTCCCCTTCTACTCTGCCCTAGTGAGACCTCACCTGGAATATTGCAGCCAGTTCTGGGCTCCCCGGTTCAGGAAGGACAGGGATCTGCTGGAGAAAGTCCAACAGAGGGCTACAGGGATGCTGAAGGGACTGGAGCATTGCCTGGTGAGGAGAGGCTGAGAGCCCTGGGGCTGTGTAGGATGGAGAGGAGAAGGCTGAGAGGGATCTGATCAATGTCTATCAATAGCTGAGGGGTGGGGGTCAGGAAGGAAGGGACAGGGACAGGCTTTGTCCACTTCCACCCTGGGATAGGCCAAGGGACAATGGATAGAAACTCCAGCACAGGAGGTTTCACCTCAACATGAGGAAGAACTTCTTCACTGTGAGGGTCACAGAGCCCTGGAACAGGCTGCCCAGAGAGGTTGTGGAGTCTCCTTCTCTGGAGCCTTTCAAGCCCCATCTGGATGTGTTCCTGTGTGACCTGTGCTGGATTCTATGGTCCTGCTCTGGCAGGGGGTTGGACTTGGTGATCTCTGGAGATTCCTTCCAACCCCTAACATCCTGTGAACCTATAAATATCTCTGTTCTGAAATTCTACAGAACATTGCTATGGTCTCCTCTCTTCATACCCTGAGTGCTGGCACTTGTCAAGGGAGCCTGGTCCAGGGGAGAGTTGCACAGGCACAGCATCAGTGCCTAGGTGTGACAGGACCCTGCCCACTGTGGGTACATCAGTGGACTGGCTGACCCCAAACCACTCATTCTTAGGGAAGAGGACTTCTAATGAAAAAAACCCAACAATCCACATTTCTTGTGAACAACAGAACTGTCCACACAGACAAAAGCTTAAACCCAGCTCCAGTTTGCTGTGGAGAAAAGGAGAAGCTTCGAGGAGAGCTTTCATCTGCCCCACTCCAAACGTCCCACAGGCTGCAGCCCCAAACTCTGACCCTACCAGGACTTCCCACTCAGCCTTCAACAAGTTCCTCCTCATCCCAGGAGCCAGCGCAGAGGCTGGGAGGAGAAATGGCTTTCTTGGCACCCAGATCTCTTTTCTGATTATTATTCTGGTCAGTCACCCTCTTTCTCTCTCAATCTTGAGGAAGGAGCAGTGATTTTGTGCGTTGGAATTTGGATGTATTCCCAGCTCCCTCTTTCCCCTCCCCCCCGCCACCACCTCGCCTTTCCCCGCTCCTGTTAATTAAAACTAATAAATCTGCTCAGCAGAGTTTGCAGAGCAGGAGGACAAGGTGCAGTTATCTTGACACAGCAAGGCCATCTCACCCATTCCCCCCCCACACCTTTTATTTATTTAATTTATTCAGGTATTTATGCAGCTCTTGAGCCTGGCCCAGAACTCCGCTGCCGAGCTGGATTTCTCGCCGACGCTACGTGCAGCCTCTCTCTGCCTTCCTTTCACCAGGCAGCAGTCCCACAGGAGCTGCAAATAATGAACCATTATCATGGCATGCATCCCCCAGACACAACTGCAGACAATCCAAGGTAACCTGGGAACAAAGGGAGTCCATAGCATGCAAGACCTGCTCCAGCTGTTCCTCCTCGCAGCCCCCAGACACTCCGTGGTGCAACAGGAGATGAGCCCCCCCCAGGGATTGGGGTGCAGTGCTCAGTCCTTGTGCTGATTGGAGGGGGTAGTAGGAACAGACTAAACAAGGCATTGGCATCCCCACATTTTGGTGTTGAATGCCACTGAGGTGTTGCACAGCTCCCCCTGGCAACCATTCCACCCAAGGGCATAGGGAGACTGAGGGAGTTGAGGTCGTTCAGCCTGGAGAGGAGAAGGCTCCCAGGAGACCTTATTGTGGTCTTCCAGGAGACTTTCTTGTGGCCTTCCAGGATCTGAAGAGGGCTACAAGAAAAATGAGGAGGGATTTTTTAAGATGTCAGGTAGTAATAGGACTGGGGGGAATGGAGCAAAACTAGAAATGGGGAGATTCAGATTGGATATCAGGAAGAAATTCTTCCCCATGAGGGAGGTGAGAGACAGATTGAGAGAGTTGGGGCTGTTCAGTCTGGAGAAGAGAAGGCTCCAAGGAGACCTTCTTGTGGCCTTCCAGGATCTGAAGGGGGCTACAAGAAAGCTGGGGAGGGACTTTTTAGGTGTCAAGTAACTATAGGAGTGGGGGGAATAGAACAAAACTAGAAATGGGGAGATTCAGATTGGACATTAGGAAGAAATTCTTCCCCATGAGGGTGGTGAGAGACTGGCACAGGTTGCCCAGGGAGGTGGTGGAAGCCTCATCCCTGGAGGTTTTTGCAGCCAGGCTGGATGTGCTGTGAGCAACCTGCTGTGGTGTGAGGTGTCCCTGCCCATGGCAGGGGGGTTGGAACTGGCTGAGCCTTGAGGTCCCTTCCAACCCTGACAATTCTATGATTCCATGATTCTCTATCTCCCAGCCCTGGGAAGGAACAGAATGCCAAAAGGCTCTAGGTACCTATGAACTAACTCCCCTTGTTCTTCTCCAGCATGGTAGATATGTCCTCTGAGAGGGCAGAAGTGACCTCCTAATTAGGTGCCCAGTCCAAGATAAGACAGTCAGAGTTTTTTTTTGGAGATGTTGCCCATCCCTAGGTCCTCCTTTCCTACAGTGAGCTAGCTGGTGGTTCCTCCTCCCCAGCATCACATTGTGGCTGGAGGGGGAGGACTGAGGAGAAGGGTGGCTCAAGTATGCTGGGGAGCCAACTTTCAAAGGCAGAAGTTTGTGCAGAATGGCTTTGTTTTGAAGTCCTGTGGTCTCCTCCTCCTCACTGGGAGGAAGGCAGTGCTGGTAGCTATAGCAACCAGGCCCCCTTCACTCCAGCTGCCAAACTTCATCCCGAGTGGCTTGGGCAAAGAAATGGAGAGGAACAGGAGAATGCAAATGGCCTGCAATCCCTCCAACCCTCTCCATCAATATTATATTAACTTTAAACCAGGGGAGAGTTTAGGTGAGGCGTGTGTCAGCATAAAGAGCGAACCCCAGGCAGCAGGGATGGTGGAAAAAAGCAAAGGGAAAAGCAGGAGACAGGAAAACAAGATGATGATCCATCTCTTCCATTCCCCTAGCCTCTAAGCAGGCTCAGAAGAAGCTGCCTCTGGAGGGTGACAGCTTTAATTAGTGATTTAAGTACTCTCCACAACAGACTTTGTTCTCTGATGCTTTTGGGAGATGGCTGTGTTGCAGTCGTTGAGGTGAATCAGGTCCTTCTCCTGCTCTTCCTCCTCTCTGACACATCAGCCCAACACCACAGTGTGGTATCAGTCAAGGCTGAATGGGGCTGTGCCCTTCCCTTGGGTCAAGCAGAGCTGTAGGGGAGCAGCAGTGGCTGAAGAGTTGCTAAAGTAAAAGTCTAACAGTGCAGTGCTCCAGGTTGCCCTGTCCTGACAACAGCCACTGGGTCTGCTGGAGAGAGTCCAACAGAGAGCCAGGAGGATGCTTAGGGGACTTGAGCATCTCCCCTGGGAAGAGAGACTGAGAGCCCTGGGGCTGTTTAGTCTGGAGAAGAGAAGGCTGAGAGGGATCTGATCAATGTCTCTCAATAGCTGAGGGGTGGGTGTCAAGGGGAGGGGGCCAGGCTCTTTTGGGTGGTGCACAGTGATAAGACAAGGAACAATGAGTTCAAACTTGAACATAGAAGATTTCAGCTCAACGTGAGGAGAAACTTCTTTCCAGTGAGGGTGACAGAGCCCTGGAACAGGCTGCCCAGGGGGGTTGTGGAGTCTCCTTCTCTGGAGCCTTTCCAACCCCACCTGGATGCATTCCTGTGTGGGCTACCCTGGGTGATGCTGCTCTGGCAGGGGGTTGGACCTGATGATCTCTGGAGGTTGCTTCCAACCTCTAACATTCTATGATTCTATGATTTGAGTCCACCCAAATTGTGGCCTGTTGTGGGACAGGACACTCAAGTCCCTTCTGCAGCAGTCCTTGCACCTTCCCATCCCCTGCCCTGAACAGCACTGGGACTTTTCTACTCTACCCTCATCCCTCTCCTCTGCAATGAATGTCTCCTGGGTGGTGTTCCCACCTCTGGTGGCTCTTCCAACAGCCCCACAGCTTCTTCTAGCCTCAGTTGCCCCTGCTGGGTGAATTCACTTTTCCTGCTTTACAGATGGAGAAACACAGGCAGGGGGAAAGACTTGTTCAAAGTCCCCCTTCAACATCAGTGGGTCACAGAGCACTGGAGCAGGCTGCCCAGAGAGGTTGTGGAGTCTCCTTCTCTGGAGCCTTTCCAGCCCCATCTGGATGTGCTCCTGTGTGACCTGTGCTGGATTCTGTGGTCCTGCTCTTGGCAGGGGGGTTGGACTGGATGATCTCTGAAGGTCCCTTCTAACCCCTAACATCCTGTGAGCCTGGGATCTATCCCTGACATGTCTGGATTCCAGGCCTGTGAGCCTGTGATCTGTTATCCTGTGACAACCTGACCTCAGGAACCCAAATCTGACTTTCATATCCCAGCTAAGCTGCACCAGCCTGCAGATTTCTCCTAAGAAACAATTCTCTGTAAGTTGTTTTTTTCTTTTTTAATGTTGTTTTTCTCTTTCAGGTGATTTTTCAACCCAAAAATAAAGGAAAAAAAAAAAAGGGAAAATTTGAACTCTGGAAGAAAAGTTCCCATTTTAATTTTGTACAGAACTTCCTAATTCAGTTCTCCTTCTCCCATGAAAATCTCCAATCTCCTCCAAGATCCTCAGTGTTGATCTTGGGAAGCTGTTGGCTGCTTTCTGGAAACAATCACTTTTTTTTTTTTTTTTTTTTTCTTTAAGAGAAAGCTGTTTACAAAGATAACCACCATCCTTCTCTCCCTTCAAGCAGCAGCTGTTGTGGGAGACAGCTGAAATGGCAAACACACTCTCCCTCAATCCATCACCCAGACACCAGGAAGGAAGAAGCTACTTAACTCAAAGGACAATGTTTGCATAAGAGGAGCCAGACCGCAAATCAATTCCCACTGGAAGGCAGGAGAAGGGTTTTAACTGGAGAGACAGGCTCCTGGAATGATTTTTCTGATGGGATCAAAGGAATAAGAAATATCACCTTTGCCTAACAGCTGAAACTGGGACTGGCTTGAGAGCAGCCCTGAAGAAAAGGCTTTGGGGGTGCTGGGGGATGAGAAGCTCACCAGGAGCCAGCAGTGAGCACTTGCAGCCCAGAGAGCCAAGCAGAGCCTGGGCTGCAGCAGGAGAAGTGTGGCCAGCAGGGCCAGGGAGGGGATTCTCCCCCTCTGCTCCACTCTACTGAGATCCCACCTGGAGTACTGCATCCAGTTCTGGAGCCCCTAGTACAAGAAGGATCTGGAGGTGCTGGAAGGTGTCCAGAGAAGGGCCACAAGCATGAGCAGAGGGCTGGAGCTGCTCTGCTATGAGGACAGACTGAGAGAGTTGGGGTTGTTCAGTCTGGAGAAGAGAAGGCTCCAAGGAGACCTTCTTGTGGCCTTCCAGGATCTGAAGGGGGCTACAAGAAAGCTGGGGAGGGACTTTTGAGGGTGTCAGGGATTGATAGGACTTGGGAGGGGGGATGGAACAAAACTAGAAATGGGGAGATTCAGGTTGGATGTTAGGAAGAAGTTTTATAGCATGAGAGTGGTGAGAGCCTGGCACAGGTTGCCCAGGGAGGTGGTTGAGGCTCCATCCCTGGAGGTGTTTGCAGCCAGGCTGGATGTGGCTGTGAGCAACCTGCTGTGGTGTGAGGTGTCCCTGCCCATGGCAGGGGGGGTTGGAACTGGCTAAGCCTTGAGGTCCCTTCCAACCCTGACAATTCTGTGATTCTGAATTGGTGAGCAGGTTCCCAGAGCACTGCATGTGACAGCACTGACTTCCACTCAAGCTGATCAGAAGGATCTGGTTTCATATTTCTGTTCCGTGCCAGAGGTCTCTGGGCAGGCAGAGCTCTCCCTAACGATCCTTGCTGCATGGAAAGAAACTTCAGGAACATTTGCTATCGAATTGCCATAGTTTTTCCCCCATCCTATTTGCATTTCAAACCAGCTTTCAGATGCTGTGCGTGGGACAAGACACATTTCTGCTCAATACCCATCCAATTTTCCCTGTTGCAGATGCAGGCTGGTGGCTCCCATCACTATCAATACAGAAGGAGCTGTGTAAGGATCTGAGTTTCCTGGAGCAGAGAAACCTTACAGGGAGACAGCCACAGGTGCTCTGACTGAGGCAGGGCAGTGTGGCATCTCCAACATGACCTGGACAGGCTGAGAGCTGGGTGCAGACAAACCTCATGAAGTGTAATAAGGACAAGTGCAAGGTCCTACATCTGGGGAGGAATAACAGGCACCAGGACAGGTTAGAGGCTGCCCTGCTGGAAAGCAGCTCCACAGAGAAAGATCTTGGAGTGCTAGGGGACAGCAAGTTCTGCATGGGAGAGCAATGTGCTCTGGTGGCCAAGAGAGCCAATGGGATCCTGGGTTGCAGCAAGAAAGGTGTCCAGCAGGGCTAGGGAAGTTCTTCTGCCTCTTTACTCTGCCCTGCTGAGACCACAGCTGCAATCCTGTGTCCAGTTTGGGGCTCCCCACTTCAAGAGAGACAGAGACCTGCTGGAGAGAATCCAAGGGAGAGCCAGGAGGATGCTTAGGGGACTTGAGCATCTCCCCTGTGAAGAGAGACTGAGAGCCCTGGGGCTGTTTAGTCTGGAGAAGAGAAGGCTGAGAGGGATCTGATCAATGTCTCTCAATAGCTGAGGGGTGGGTGTCAAGGGGAGGGGGCCAGGCTCTTTTGGGTGGCTCACAGTGATAAGACAAGGAACAATGGGTTCAGACTTGAACATAGAAGATTTCAGCTCAACATGAGGAGAAACTTCTTTCCAGTGAGGGTGACAGAGCCCTGGAGCAGGCTGCCCAGGGGGGTTGTGGAGTCTCCTTCTACTAGAGACTTTCCAATCCCAGCTGAATGCATTCCTGTGCAGACTCCCCTGGGTGATGCTGCTCTGGCAGGGGGGTTGGACCTGATGATCTCTTGAGGTCCCTTCCAACCTCTGATATACTGTGAGACTGTGATTACTAAGAAACAAAATGATGAGGCTCTGAGGGGTTGAATTGTTTCTCCCCCCTTTCTTTAATGGGGCCTTAAACCCTAATTTCTGGCCTGACCATTAATAGTCATTGCAAAGGGAACTGATCAAAAGTAGCAAGAAGCATTTTGCTGGAGCTATTTCAAAAGCCTTTTGCAGCCTCTTCAGCCTTGTTATTAAAATACTTATTTTTTATTATTATTTTCTTTTTTATTTTTTCTTTCTTTTTTGTTTTCCAAAGGAAATTTATTTACATTTTAAAACAGCAGGGATTAAAAAAAAAAAAAAAAGTAATTTTGAATTTCTAAAAGAGAAAAAAAAAATCCCATTTGAAAATGTCAGAGTGGCTGAAGGGGGAAGGCTATTGACAGACAACACTGAGGAGGTTAAAGCCTCTTTCAGTTTAGCCTTTGCTAAACAGATCAGCTGTGAGCTGGTGTCCAACACAATTAACACTGAGGAGCAAGGTATCCTAGAATCAGAGGATTGTCAGGGTTGGAAGGGACCTCAAGGCTCAGCCAGTTGCAAGCCCCCTGCCATGGGCAGGGACACCTCACACTACAGCAGGCTGGCCACAGCCTCATCCAGCCTGGCTGCAAACACCTCCAGGGATGAGGCTTCCACCACCTCCCTGGGCAACCTGTGCCAGTGTCTCACTACCCTCCTGGGGAAGAATTTCTTCCTGACATCCAATCTGAATCTCCCCATTTCTAGTTTTCCTCCTTTCCCCCCAGTCCTATCACTCCCTGATAGCCTCAAAAGTCCCTCCCCAGCTTTCTTGGAGCCCCCTTCAGATCCTGGAAGGCCACAAGAAGGTCTCCTCAGAGCCTTCTCTTCTCCAGACTGCACAACCCCAACTCTCTCAGTCTGTCTCCATAGCAGAGCAGCTCCAGCCCTCTGCTCATCCTCATGGCCCTTCTCTGGACACCTTCCAGCACCTCCAGATCCTTCTTGTAACAGAGACTCCAGAATTGGATGCAGCACTGCAGGGGCCAGGCTGGGAAGGGAGAGCAGAGTGGACTTAGCTAAGGAGGTGTTTCTGAGCAGGTGTTTCTCAGTTGGCTGCACCATGCCAGCTCCATCCCTGGGCACCTTGGGAACCACTGATCACAATTTCAGAGCCAACACGGAGAGGTTTGAGAAAGTGATGGTGCAGGAATGCAGGAAAGGGCAGAGGCAGCACCTGCCTTGCAGAGGGGGAGGGACAGCACTGAGCTCACCTCTAGTTTTCAGCAGCACACCGAGAGCAAACAAAGCCCTGGAAGAAGAACAGAGGAAAATGAATAGCAGCCAACATGAATTTGTAAAAGACCAAACTGGGTCAAACCAATCTAATTTCCTCCAGTGACAGGGTGGCAGGGCTGGTGCTGGGGGAAGATGCAGGAGATGTCATCTGTCTTTACTTCAGGAAGGCTTTTCAAGCTGTCTCCTATGACATTCTCATCAGCACACTGGGAAACAGCTCTCTGCTGCAGTTTGGCTCTACCTAGAGAGGGATTATCAATGGTTGCCTGTCAGAAGGGAAGGATGCATCTAACAGGGGGCTCTCTTGGTTTGCTACAATTCAATATTTCAGTTGACCTCCTGGGTGATGGAAGAGGGGAGATGCTTATTAGATCTGCAGAAGGCTCACCCCGGGAAAGGCTAAGGGCACTTTGGAGAGCACAAAACCAAATTCAGACCAGACTTGAGACCCAGAAATGGAAACTGAAAGAAAGGGCCTGAGATATCTGCTTGAAAGTGTCCAGCACAGAGCCATGAAAATGATTAAAAGAGTGGAAGATCTTCCTTAGGAGGAGAGACTGAGGGAGCTGAGGGATCTTTAACTTGGAGAAGAGGAGACTAAGAAGTGACCTCATTCATGTTTATAACTACATAAAGGGGGAGTGCCCAGAGGCTGGAGCCAGGCTCTTCTGGGTGATGCCCAATGCCAGCACAAGGGGCAATGGTGGAAGTTGAGGCATAGAAAGTTCCATGGAAACAGGAGGAAGAATTATTTCCCTGTGAGGGTGACAGAAAACTGGAACAGGCTGCCCAGGGGGGTTGTGGAGTCTCCCTCTCTGGAGATATTCAAGACCCACCTGGCTGTGTTCCTGTGTGAGCTGCTCTGGGTGACCCTGCTCTGGCAGGGGGTTTGGACTGGATGAGCTTTTGAGGTCCCTTCCAACCCCTCACCTTCTGTGATTCTGTGATCTTAGGAAGCTGCTGAAGTTGAGGGAGGACAGGCACACAGCTCAACAGCAAGTCACTTGCACAAACACCAGATGGGCTGCACTGGGCTGGGCAGCAGCCTGGCGGAAAGAGATCCAGGGCCGTGTTTGATGAGAAGTGGAACAGACTGTGGCAATAAAAGGCAAAGGCCTGACTGCAGCATTGTCTTAGAAACAGCTCAGAAAGAGCCTTCTCGGACAGGGGAATGAAATGCAGAAGCCCTCTGGGGCTTTCTGCCCTCGTTTCTGTTCAGTGGTTTGGGTCCAGCAAAGAGAACTTTGGCTGCCACCGGATTTGGTTTCGATAGTGCCAGGAAGTTTTCAATTCTCTTTCTTCTTTCTGCAGAGCATGATATCCATTCCATGCCTGCCACTGCCTCCGTGCCTCTTCTGATCTTTCATGTGGAGCCAGGGATTAATATCATTTCAACACCACTTGCAGAAAAATCAGTAAATTGCAGTTTGTGTCTCGCTGGAGGACACAGGCTCCAGCCCAGCCTTCTCCTTCAGGAGGAGTGGAAGGATGGAGCCACTCTGATGGGCTGCAACCAGAAACCTGCCAGGAGAAGGAAGATTCACAGCCTCTCAGATCCCAGTGGTGGCTCTATCCTTTAGCAGCTCTGACCCATAGCTGTGCATGCACAAACCAGGCTGCTGCTCATAGGTTGGACTCCTTGTTGCTGCCCTACCAAGAAGGTCCTGCTAATTTGTTTTGGTGGTGGTGGTTTTTTGGTGAAACCAAATTTTCCACTTGAAATATGAGAGCAGAAGTGAAGCTGTGAGCTGCATCAATAAAGAAGTGCTCTGGCTGATGCTCTGCCTTTAGCTTCGAGGCACCAGCCTGGACAGGAGCTCAGAGCCTGCTGGCATCACCTGCATGAATCCTGCAGGACCCCCTGCCATGGCTTGGATTTCCACATAGAGCCTCATCCCAGGCTCCAACTACAATGAAAAAGGAAAGACAAGGCAGAAAACTGTCACAGGATCACAGGATGTTAGGGGTTGGAAGGGACCTTTGAAGGTCATCCAGTCCAACCCCCTGCCAAAGCAGGACCAGAGAGTCCAGTGCAGGTCACACAGGAACACATCCAGATGGGGCTGGAAAGTCTCCAGAGAAGGAGACTCCACAACCTCTCTGGGCAGCCTGTTCCAGTGCTCTGTGACTCTCACAGTGAAGAAGTTCCTCCTCATGTTGAGGTGGAACCTCCTGTGCTGCAGTTTCTATCCACTGCCCCTTGTCCTATCCCAGGGCACAACTGAGCAGAGTCTGTCCCCTCCCTCTTGACCCCCAGCCCTCAGATATTGATAAACATTGATCAGGTCCCTCTCAGCCTTCTCTTCTCCAGCCTGCACAGCCCCAAGTCCCTCAGCCTTTCCTCACCAGGCAGTGCTCCAGGCCCTACATCATTCCTGTAGCCCTCTCTTGGACTCTCTCCAGCAGATCCTTGCCCCTCTTGAACTGGGGAGCCCAGAGCTGGATGCAGTATTCCAGGTGAGCTTTTACCAGAGCAGAGTAGAGGGGGAGGAGAACCTCCCTGCCAGATGGACTGACTCAGCCTTGTGGAAAGGAAGGTTTGCTCCTGGTGGCCATGGAAATACTTCTAAAAGCAACAAATAAACATCAAAATAGGACCAACAACCTCCACACAGTCCAAGCCTTAGAAATAAGGAATGGTGCTGCCAGTCTTAGATGAGGCTGAGAGAGGAAGAAGGATGACAGCTGAGCGAGCATCACCATTCCAAGTGGTGTGGTGGCTGAGCTTCAAGGTCACACTGACAAAGGAGATTTGTTTCACTCCAGAGCCCAAACTTTTTTCTTCCCCAAGCACACCTTCCTCCAGCCCTATTTCACACAAAGCTGTGCCCTCACGTGGCCAGCTGCAAAGCCAGGTGGGGAGGAGCCAGGTCCCAGAGCTGCCTCGAACTGTGCCACCATTCAGCAGCACCCAGCAAGGAGATTTCAAAGGCTGTTGTGGAGAAATCTTTTAAATCCATCCGTGCAGTGAAGGAGCAAGGAGGCAAATGGGGAACTGGGAAGTGTTTTGAGTGCAGGAAGGAATACAAATCAGAATGGTTGCTGGAGCTTTACTGTACAACTCTTCCCGTGCTGTTGCCAAAATCCCTGAATCCTGCCATTTTCAGCTGACTAAATTATCCAGAACACAGCAGCTAGGGAAGCCTCCCAGCTCCTGAAGCCTCCCAGCTCCTGTGGTTAGGGAAAGCTCATGCCCACCTGCTTGCCCACCACCTGAAGCACCTTCATTTGGCAGGACAGAGGACCAAGCTGGCTCCATGCCCTCCTCCTCCTGCAGACACCTCAAGCAGAGCAGCAGGGCTGAAGTTCAGGCTCGAGGTTGACCTTTCCAAAGCCTGCTCTCTGGTTCACTGACCCTCATCATTCCCTGATGGTTCTCCCTATAGCTCTCTAAAAGGAGGTTGTAGTGAAGTGAGTGCTGCTCTCCTCTGCCTAGTATCAAGTGAGAGGGTAAGAGGAAATGAGTTGCAGCAGGGGAGGTTTAGGTTGAACGCTAGGAAAAAGTTTTATTCCTGAAGGAGCGGCCAGGGATTGGGACAGGCTGCCCAGGGAGGTGGCTGAGTCCCCATCCCTGGAGGTGTTCAAACATACTTTGGGTCATGGGCTAGTGGGCACAGTGGTGTCAGGTAGGTGGTTGGACTTGATGATTTTGGTTGTTGGTTTTTTTTCCAGCTGAAACAATTCTATGATCATGGAGGAAAGGACACAAGGCCTGTGGAATCCAGACATGTCAGGGATAGAGCCCAGGCTCACAGGATGTTAGGGGTTGGAAGGGACTTCCAAAGCTCATCCAGTCCAACCCCCTGCCAGAGCAGGACCATAGAATCCAGCACAGGTCACACAGGAACACATCCAGACGGGGCTGGAAAGGCTCCAGAGAAGGAGACTCCACAACCTCTCTGGGCAGCCTGTTCCAGTGCTCTGTGACCCTCACACTGAAGAAGTTCCTCCTCATGTTGAGGTGGAACCTCCTGTGCTGCAGTTTCTATCCATTTCCCTTGTCCTATCCCAGGGCACAACTGAGCAGAGCCTCTCCCCTCCCTCTTGACCCCCAGCCCTCAGCTATTGATAGACATTGATCAGATTCCCTCTCAGTCTTCCCCTCTCCAGCCTGCACAGCCCCAGGGCTCTCAGCCTCTCCTCCCCAGGCAGTGCTCCAGGCCCTTCAGCATCCTTGGAGCCCTCTGTTGGCCTCTCTCCAGCAGATCCCTGTCCCTCCTGAACTGGGGAGCCCAGAACTGGATGCAATATTCCATCTGGAATATTCCAGTCTGGAGGGTGGGAGGCTTCTGGAGAACTGCCAAAAAACACCTGGGAGGGCATGGGGCAGGCTGGGTGAGCATGCAGAGGGGCACGAATGAGCGTGGATGGGAGCAGGGATGTGTGTTCAGGAGGGGCTGCTGCTGGAGAAGGAGCAAGTGAGAGGCAGAGCCTAGAAGTGTTTAAACATGCACACACACAAACCCTCCTGACAATCAGCAGGGATGGAAATATTGATGGTTGCATTAAAAGTAAATATATTTTTAATTAAATCATTTTCTCCTTCTCCATTCAAGGGGTGTGAGAGCACTCATAAAATTAAACTGCTGCTTGAATTGCTCTGTCTCTCTCTTCCCTCTGACATGTACCAAGATTTGGATTTCCCTCTCTGCCTTACCACCATTGCCACCACTTCACCTCACCTCACCTCACCACCAGCTGTTCACAGTACCACAGTACATTAGAGGTTGGAAGGGACCTCCAGAGATCATCAGGTCCAACCCCCCTGCCAGAGCAGCATCACCCAGGGTAGTCTGCACAGGAATGCATCCAGGTGGGGTTGGAAAGGCTCCAGAGAAGGAGACTCCACAACCCCCCTGGGCAGCCTGCTCCAGGGCTCTGTCACCCTCACTGGAAAGAAGTTTCTCCTCATGTTGAGCTGAAATCTTCTGTGTTCTAGTTTGATCCTGTTGTTCCTTGTCTGATTACTGTGCACCACCCAAAAGAGCCTGGCCCCCTCCCCTTGACACCCACCCCTCAGCTATTGAGAGACATTGATCAGATCCCCTCTCAGCCTTCTCTTCTCCAGACTAAACAGCCCCAGGGCTCTCAGGCTCTCTTCCCAGGGGAGATGCTCAATTCCCCTAAGCATCCTCCTGGCTCTCCCTTGGATTCTCTCCAGCAGGTCTCTGCCTCTCTTGAAGTGGGGAGCCCCAAACTGGACACAGGATTGCAGCTGTGGTCTCAGCAGGGCAGAGGAGAGAGGGAGAAGAACCTCAGATATTGACAGACACTGATCAAATCCCCTCTCAGTCTTTTTGGCTCTTTAACCCCTTCTTGGCATCCCAGGAAACCTCAGTGTTGAAACAGAGCAGCTGATTTCCCCCACTCTTCCCTCTCCCAGCCCAGGCACAGCTCTGAAGGGCTCATTAATCACAAGGCAATTAATTCCCCATCATGGGGGCAAATAACAGATACAGACGTTCGCTAGCCGCCTTCTGCCACGCTCCAGTGTTTCTCTGATTCCTGCAAACTGAAACAAAAAGAAGCCAAAGCAAAAGAAACACCAAATGATTAAATGCTTCATTAACACCCTGCAAAGGAGGGGAGGCCCCAGCTTATTAATCTCTGTCACCACCGAGGGGAAAAGAGTCCAGCGGTGTCCACATGGTTGCCACAAGTAGGAAGGAAATCAGGGCGTGGGGTGGTGAGCTCCCCTTTGCCCAAGAAGGTGGTGTGAACATGAAGCAGCTGCCAAAATGGGAGTGTTCCCTTTCAAAATGGGTGAAAAAAAAATCCCCCCCCCCCTTTTTTTTTTTTTTTCTCATTTCTTCTGTCCTGGGTTGAATACCGGGATCACAGATCCCAGGATGTTAGGGGTTGGAAGGGACCTCCAAAGATCATCCAACCCCCTGCCAGAGCAGGACCACAGAATCCAGCACAGGTCACACAGGAACACATCCAGATGGGGCTGGAAAGGCTCCAGAGAAGGAGACTCCACAACCTCTCTGGGCAGCCTGTTCCAGTGCTCTGTGAGCCTCACAGTGAAGAAGTTCCTCCTCATGTTGAGGTGGAACCTCCTGTGCTGCAGTTTCTATCCATTGCTCCTTGTCCTGTCCCAGGGTGCAAGTGAGCAGAGTCTGTCCCCTCCCTCTTGACCCCCAGCCCTCAGATATTTATAGACATTTCTTAAATCCCCTCTCAGTCTTCTCTGCAGCCTGCACAGCCCCAGGGCTCTCAGCCTCTCCTCCCCAGGCAGTGCTCCAGGCCCTTCAGCATCCTTGGACTCTCTCCAGCAGATCCCTGTCCCTCTTGAACTGGGGAGCCCAGAATTGGCTGCAATATTCCAGGTGAGGTCTAACTAGGGCAGAATAGAGGAGTTAGATCCCCTCTCAGTCTTTCCTTTACAACTAAAATTTAGTTTCAAACTGTAAGACCTTCCTTGGCCCCCAGGCTTTGAGATGAGACTCTGTGGTGGGTTGAAATTACCCTCCCCAACTAATTTGAGAGAATTACCCCCCAAATAAAAGTTGCCAGGGCAGCTCACTTTGGGATGGAAGCAAATGAAGCTCTATTTACAAGCAAAAGACAATCTAGAAATAGGAAATGCAAGGAATATGTACAAAATACACAATATAGGTACAATATTATATATATACAGTTTATAAACAACACAGAAACTCCTCAGAACCCCCCTTGGATTAACCCAGGAGACCTGTTCAGCTCTTCCCCCCACTCCCTCTCTCCTTCCCATTTCCTCACACAGTAGTCACAGAATCACAGAAACATTCAAGTTGCAAAAGACCCTCAGGATGCCCAATTCCAACCATTAACTCTGCAAGTTAACTCTAAACCATATCCCCAAGCACCACATCCCAACCACCTTTAAACACATCCAGGCTTGGGGACTCCACCACCTCCCTGGGCAGCTCATCCCAATCCCTGACCACTCTTGCTGGGAAGAAATTTTTCCTCATGTCCAGTCTAAACCTACCCAGTCACAGCTTGAGGCCATTCCCTCTTGTTCTATCACTAATCACCTGTGAGAAGAGACCAGCAGCAGCCTCTCTGCAATGCCCTTTCAGGTAGCTGTAGAGAGCAATGAGGGCTTCCTTCAGCCTCCTCTTTTCCAAACTCAACAGCCCCAGGTCCCTCAGTCACTCCTCATAAGATTTATTCTCCAAAACCAGAGATACCCATGGAAAAGAGAAAGAGAAGTTGACAGCAGAAGCAACAGAAAAAGAAGAGAGCAAGAACTGCTTCTGCCTCTGCTCTATCTCCCATTAGCAAGCCAAAGAATCATAGAATTATAGAATCATAGAATCATAGAATCATAGAATCATAGAATTATAGAATTATAGAATCATAGAATCATAGAATCATAGAATCATAGAATTATAGAATCATAGAATCATAGAATCATAGAATCATAGAATTATAGAATCATAGAGTCATAGAGTCATAGAATTATAGAATCATAGAATTATAGAATTATAGAATTATAGAATCATAGAATCATAGAATCATAGAATCATAGAATCATAGAGTCATAGAGTCATAGAATCATAGAATCATAGAATCATAGAATCATAGAATCATAGACTCAGTCAGGGTTGGAAGGGACCACAAGGCTCAGCCAGTTCCAACCCCCCTGCCATGGGCAGGGACACCTCACACTACATCAGGCTGGCCACAGCCTCATCCAGCCTGGCCTTAAACACCTCCAGGGGGGTGTTTAATTATATAGACCTTAGCATTATTTTCCTTTTACATCCAATGGCCATTTACACTCAGCCTTTGCATCCAGGGACTGGGCTCTAGTCCCCCTTTCAAATTCTGCTCAGTCTTTCTCCTTCCCACCCTAACATCAGATCCCCGACCCGCTCCCAGCACGTGGTCCTGGTCTCTGTGAGGACCATTACAACTCACCCCCACTCCCCCCAGCCTCAAAACTGCAACTAATGAAGAAGTTCATGAAGTGGAAAAGAAGCTGGAGCCCCTTTGGTGCTGAGGAGCCAAGGAGTGACTAAGAGTTTTTGCCACATGAAGCTGTAGCTTTGCTCAACCTCTGTGTCCAAATCAATTAGGCGTCGGTCGCCGGCCCCACAGCAAAATTAATGGCAACCCCATTCTGTTAGTTATTGAAGCACTGAACTTAGCAAAGAGAGGGCCTACGATTCAGATGCCTCCCCTGGCATCATTAATCATAGTTTGCAGCAGAAAATAATTTGAGATTGTTAAAGCAATTACCATGCAATCATTTACGTTAGCCGAAAAAAAAAAAATATGCATTAGTCTTGAGTCATTATTCTGTCAGAGAGCTTGGTCTGAGCTTCTCCCCTCTAAGAGTGGGGCAAAGAAAAAAAAAAGGGGGGGGAGAAAAAAAAGTGACAAAAGGAACATTTTTTGGTAATCTTTTTTGTAGTGCTAAAAGATAAGCCTTGGCAGAAATTGCTTCTAAATACAAGCAGCTTACAGGTGCAGGTCCTGGCTGCAGGAGGGGCAGCACAAAGAGTCTCCTCTCCACAGCATTTCTTTGCTCTTTCTTTATCCCTCAGCCTGCAGTTCTCAAGGGCTCAGCACTCACAACTTGGAGCTTGCTTTTTTTTTTTTTTTTTTTTTTTCCTTCCCCCTCTGCCTTTTATTTAGTCACCTGAATGAATGGCCATATTGTGTTCAGAAACCAGCAGCTCTTGTTGGGAGGCTGATGGGCAGGTTGAAGGAGCTGGGGTTGTTCAGCCTAGAGATGAGAAGACTCCAAGGAGGCCTAACAGCACCTTCCCAGTACCTGATGGATGCAAGAAGGATGGAGAGAGACTGTTTGCAAAGGCCTGTGGTGACAGGACAAGGGGCAATGGCTTCAAATGATAGCAGAGCAGATTTAGGTTGGATATTAGGAACAGGTTTTTTACTGTGAGGGTGGTGGAAGACTGGAACAAGTTGCCCAGGGAGGTGGTTGAGGCTCCATCCCTGGAGATATTCAAGATGAGGCTGGACAGGGCTCTGGACAACCTGATCTAGTGGAGGATGTCTCTGCTGAGTGCAGAGGAGGTTGGACTGGATGACCTTTGGAGGTCCCTTCCAACCCAAACCGTTCTATGATTAGCAGAAAAACTCAGCTGCATTGCAAGCAGAGTCAAACCTGGTGCTCCCCATCCAAAACCTGACTGAAAGTCCTCTGCCTCTCCACCCCTGGGACTTGCAAGCAGCTGGCAGCTCTGCTGATGGTTTGTAACCTCAGGGTTTGGGGTTTGACAGCCAGAACTAAGCCTCTCCCCCGAAAAAAAATCAAAGCTGCAGAGGAAACTGAGCTCTGCCAATCTGGGTCAGCCTCTTATCTGCTGGCAAGCAAAAAGAAATTGGCCTTTTTTTTTTTTATCTTCTGAGATGAGTGAAACTGCAGTGCTCATTATTATAGTTATTTCACTTTAATACTCAAAGAGGTTACCAAAGGAAAAAAAAAAAAAAAACTCTTGATTTTTGTATCCATGAATTTATCTTGATAGTTTTTCTTCCCTGGGAAAAAAAAAAAAAAAGGAAAGAAAAGAAAAGAAAAGAAAGGAGTGGGGGGAAGAGGGGGGGAAGGCAGATTTCTCCCAGGAGACAGTAATTTCAGGTTCCTTAGCATGCCATTTACAAACTGGGTGGCTAAGCCTCTGGTTTGGTTAGTGAACAGGTTTTCCTCCAGCCCCTCTCCCCAGGGAAACACAAATTTGTCTTCAAAACATCCCTGCAAAGTAGGACAGCAATGCCTCTGCTCTGCTGCTGCTAGGAGAGCATGAGCTGATTGCCCAAGGTACCTGATGGGGTGTGTGAGGTATTCAGGGCTCAGACTTGAGCCTCTAGCTCTACCCTCTCCCTGGGCATGCTCTAAAATCACACTGAATGTCCCTCCAGCCCCAGGGGCTGTGCTCAGTGCAGTATGGCTTTGGGTGCTGGCTGTTCCATGCAGCAGCACCAGGTTGGTGCTGGAGCTCCTGGCCTCCTCCTCAGAGCTGCTTTGCATGCCAGGTGGAAACTGTTTGAAGGCAGAGTGGCAACTCTACCAAACTCCTCCTCACAGTCTTTGTGCCAGAATTCTGGTTCAGATTCTGCCTTTTGGGGGTAATTTTGAGTTACTGTAAATGTCCTGGGAGTTTCAGCTCTTTCCCTGCCTGCCCCTTGCCACAGCCCAGGGACTGGCACAGCTCTTGGCACAGGACCATTGAGCTGGGTGTGCTGGGCTCCAGCAGGTTGTTCACACATGGGGTGGTGAGGCTGGCACGCAGCCCTGCTGGGACTTTGCTGGGCAGTGATATCTCAGCCACCTTGGAGGAAGGATAGAGGCAGAACCTGTATCAAGTGCCCAGAGTGCTTACCATGACCTGAAGACTTTTATTCTTTACTTGAGTGCTTTTCAGAGTGGAGAAGGGCAGAGGAGCCAGGTCCTAAGGAGTGCAGAAGGAAAGAGATGGATGAGGGAAAGCATAACTGTGGCCAAACTCTGCCATTTCCCTGCAAGATCCCTGCATGCTGTCCCTCTCCAACCTCTATACTCTTTTCCCTTCCAGACCTACAATTGCAGCCTCTGTTTCCTTGCCATGTTACTCCCAATTTGCATCACTGTGATAGGAAACTGGAGCCAACAGGGTGGTTAGCTGGCCCCAGGGGTTCCATTCTCCCCACTGCTGGTCACCCCCAGCAATGCCAAGGGAATCACAGACTGACAGATCACAGGGTGTTAGGGATTGGAAGGGACCTCCAAAGATCATGAAGTCCAACCCCTCTGCCAGAGCAGGACCATAGAATCCAGCACAGGTCACACAGGAACACATCCAGATGGGGCTGGAAAGTCTCCAGAGAAGGAGACTCCACAACCTCTCTGGGCAGCCTGCTCCAGTGCTCTGTGAGCCTCACAGTGAAGAAGTTCCTCCTCATGTTGAGGTGGAACCTCCTGTGCTGCAGTTTCTATCCACTGCCCCTTGTCCTATCCCAGGGTGCAAGTGAGCAGAGCCTGTCCCCTCCCTCTTGACCCTCAGCCCTCAGATATTGATTAAACATTTATTAAATCCCCTCTCAGCCTTCTCCTCTGCAGCCTGCACAGCCCCAGGGCTCTCAGCCTCTCCTCCCCAGACAGTGCTGCAGTCCCTTCAGCATCCTTGCAGCTCTCCATTGGACTTTCTCCAGCAGATCCCTGTTCCAAGCTCTCCTCGGTGTGTGTTGGCAGAGCACCACAGGGTTAATACAGATGCCCTGTTAGCCCCTGGAGGGGTTGACTCACACCACCCCAACGACTCACAGCTCAGGTTCCCCAGCCAGCAGGATAGCAGAGGCAGCTGAGACTCGAAGTACCTAACAAAAAAAGAGCAATAATGGTTTTCTTTGGAGCATGTAAGAGGTTGTCATGGGGAAGGTGTGGGGGCTGCTCTGCACTGACGACCTTTTGCTCAGAGCCTGCTGCTGCATTCAGCACAGCCCTGGACTGTTGGGAATCCACAGCCTCCCGGCGCTGCTGCAAGGAGGGAGAGGCTGCTGAGCTCTGTCACTTCTCTTGCTGAAAAACACAACTGTCAGATCTGCCTCTCCATGCTCCTACCAGAGCTGGAAGAAGCCTCTCCTGTGCTGTTCTCAAGCACTGGGGCTAGCAGTTGGTCACAGAATTGTAGAATGGTTTCGGTTGGAAGGGAGTTTCAAGATCATTCAGTTCCAAGCCCCTGCCCTAGGCAGGGACACCTCCCACCAGCCCAGGTTGCTCAAGGTTCCATCCAGCCTGGTCTTGAACACTTCCAGTAAGCTTCACTGAGCAACATCTTCCAGTGTCTCACCACCCTCACTGTCAAGAATTTCTTCCTAATCTCCAGTCTAAATCTCCCCTCTCCCAGCTCCAAGCTGTTGCCCCTCATCCTGTCACCACAAGCCCCTGAAAAAGTCTCTCCCCAGCTCTCCTGTAGCCTCCTTCAGGTGCTGAAAGGCTGCTCTAAGGCCTCTTCCCCAGGCTGAGCAGCCCCCAACTCTCCCAGCTTATCCCCATAGGGTAGGTGCTGCAGGCTTCTGATCATCTTTGTGGTCTCCTCTGGACTTGCCCCAACATTGCAATGTCAGTTTTGTGCTGGGGGAACCAGAACTGGATGCAGTGCTCCAGCTGGGGTCTCACACAAAGCAGAGCAGAGGGGCAGAATCACCTCCCTCATCCTGCTGGCCACACTGCTTTTGAAGCAGCCCAGGATATGGTTGGCCTTCTGGGCTGCAAGCACAGGTATTGTATCAAAGTAACAAATAGTGCACAAAACCCACTGAGTGACTGGGAAAATGTCCTCTTTGGACAGGAAGTTGAATAAAAGCAGCTGGAATTTGCCCCAGGTCACATCTGTACCAGCCTACAGCACAGCTCTAATCCTGGAGCTGAGCTTCAGCTCTACACCTGCAAGCCTGAGCTACAGCCCAGTGTCTAGAACTGCAGAGCTTGGCTTGATGGTTAAAGCAAAGGATCAGCAGCTCAGTTCCTTCCCTGCATTTGGCAGTGATCCACCTGATGATTTCAAGGCTTTAAACTACGTTTTCCTTCCCTTTCTGGGTAAACTCCAGGAGATAAAGGCTGACACCAGGCCTCCACCCAGTGCTTGGAGATATGGAGGTGGGCTGTGTGATTTAGAGGTGCAAACTTCTCCATTATCAAGCATCTCTCCTCCATGTCCCCCTGCAGATCAGCAGAAATGTCCTGCACATGTCCTGCACATGCTATGAGGACAGACTGAGAGAGTTGGGGCTGTTCAGTCTGGAGAAGAGAAGGCTCCAAGGTGACCTTCTTGTGGCCTTCCAGGATCTGAAGGGGGCTCCAAGAAAGCTGGGGAGGGACTTTTGAGGCTATCAGGGAGTGACAGGACTGGGGGGAATGGAACAAAGCTGGAAATGGGGAGATTCAGACTGGATGTGAGGAAGAAGTCCTTCCCCATGAGAGTGGTGAGAGCCTGGAATGGGTTGCCCAGGGAGTGGTAGAAGCCTCATCCCTGGAGGTTTTTGCAGCCAGGCTGGATGTGGCTGTGAGCAACCTGCTGTGGTGTGAGGTGGGGCAGGGGGGTTGGAACTGGCTGATCCTTGTGGTCCCTTCCAACCCTGACTGATTCTATGATTCTGTGTCCTCAGAAGTGGAGCCATCTCTGGGACAAGCTCCTGGGGCACATCTGGAGGGAAGAGAGACTCTGGCAGCCATCAGGCACGGATGCTGCCCAGCATGGGGCTGAGCCGGGTTCTGAGTCTGAGGCGGGAGGGCTGACTGCAATCACATCTCCCACCCATTTTGCAGGCTCGGTTTAGTGCATCTGTGGTATGCTCTGGAAGCAGCTTAAAGAGATTTTGATAGCATTGCTGGGAGAAAATGAACCTGTTAATGCTGCTATTTGCTGCAAAAAAGGATTCACGCCCAGAACACTTTCTCCCAGCAATGATCATTTTTAGCTGTGAGAACGAATTAGCCTTCCACTGAAGAGCTGTTTGCATGGCAAGGAGGTCAGCTGGGAGCAGCAAAGCCATTATTTGGGGGTGAGGCCCTGTCCCAGCCTTCTGGAGAGATGGGTTTAACTCTCATTTTTAACCTCTCCTTTTTAACTCTCAATTTCCAGCCACCCTCTGCACCCTTGAAACCTGTTTGTCCCCAGCTCTACTGATGAGGGGCAGTGCCCGGTGCAGAAGGGAGCATCAGGAGGGCTTTGAACACACCTGCAGGCAACCCCTCAGGAAAGCTCTGGGGTGATTCTGGCAGGACTGCTTCATTTTCATAATTTTCAGCTTGCTTACAGCAATTTCAACAACAAATGTTGTGAGAGCAGTGTAACTAACCCCCCTGGCACTTGCCCTTCAGATGATCCCAGGGAATTCTGCACCCAGTCCTGCTCTGCAGGTCGATCCGCCCAGGTCTGAGGTAGGGCCAGGACCCATCCAGCTTCTCTAGGAGGAGGTAATTGTAGGCAACATTTCAACAGGGAAGAGGCCAGAAAGAGAATTATCCCTCTGGCCCTGCTTCTGAGCGTATCACCCAGCCCTCACCTCGGGTTTGGATTCCAGGGAGTCACTCAGGCTCTGCCTGAATGGGAATCTGCTCTAGTGGAAGGTGTCCCTGCCTGTAGCAGGAGGGGTTGGAAATTGAGGTTCCTTCCAACCCTGATAATTCTGTGATTCTGTCATATTTTAGCCTCACTGATGGTCATGAAGATGCTGGGGCTTGCTCCACTCATCCAACCCTTTGATCCCTAGGCTGGACTCAGGCACACAGAGCTTCCTTCAGAGGGTGACTCCACCCCAGATGAGGAGACCTTCCTAAAACAGGAGCTGGAATCTGCTCCCAGCGGGACAAGAGTCCTGTGCAGGTGTTGATCCCTTTGCTACCCAAATCCTGAGCAGTCACTGGGAGCAACATCCCAGTGAGCATCCCATCTGCAGGCTGAGCATGATGAAATGAAGGTCTTCATCGTCTCTTCTGTTGGCTCTGGTAGCCCCTGTTGGGTGGTAAGCAAACTTTTGCCCAGCCACACCATTTATTTCCTTCTCCAACTTCCTGTGTTACTAATTATCTGAGAGAGATTGATAAACCCTCCAGTTGCCACTCTGGTTACAGGTCACTTCCCACCGTAATAAGAAGTGCAGAAATCAATAGCCATAAATAGTGGTTGGGAATCAAATTCCCTCAACGGTGCTTGAAGTAGGGGGGAAGCTTTAATCACACCATTACCTGCCTTGCCTTGCCCTGGAGGAGCAGGACAGAGCTGAGGGGAGGCAAGAAGCCACAAGCCTCCAGAATCCATCCCATCCTTTATCCGTGAGCCAAGGCTGGAGAAGTCATAGAATCATAGAATCAGTCAGGGTTGGAAGGGACCACAAGGCTCAGCCAGTTCCAACCCCCCTGCCATGGCCAGGGACACCTCACACTACAGCAGGCTGGCCAGAGCCTCATCCAGCCTGGCTGCAAACACCTCCAGGGATGGAGCCTCAACCACCTCCCTGCACAACCCATTCCAGGCTCTCACCACTCTCATGGGGAAGAACTTCTTCCTAACATCCAGTCTGAATCTCCCCACTTCCAGCTTTATTCCATTCCCCCCAGTCCTGTCACTCCCTGATAGCCTCAAAAGTCCCTCCCCAGCTTTTTGGAGCCCCCTTCAGATCCTGGAAGGCCACAAGAAGGTCTCCTCAGAGCCTTCTCTTCTCCAGACTGAACAGCCCCAACTCTCTCAGTCTGTCCTCCATAGCAGAGCAGCTCCAGCCCTCTGCTCATCCTCCTGGCCCTTCTCTGGACACCTTCCAGCATGTCCATAGCCCTCTTGTAACAGAGGCTCCAGAACTGGATGCAGTACTCCAGGTGGGGTCTCAGCAGAGTGGAGCAGAGGGGGAGAATCACCTCCCTTGACCTGCTGGCCACACTTCTCCTGATGCAGCCCAGGCTCTGCTTGGCTCTCTGGGCTGCAAGTGCTCACTGCTGGCTCCTGTTGAGCTTCTCATCCCCCAGCACCCCCAAGTCCCTCTCCTCAGGGCTGCTCTCCAGCCAGTCCCTGCCCAGCCTGGATTTGTGCTTGGGATTGTCCTGACCCAGATGCAGGACCTTGCCCTTGGTCTTGTTGAACCTCATGAGGTTGTCATGGCCTCACCTCTCCAGCCTGTCCAGGTCCCTCTGGATGGCATAGGCAAAGACAGACATGAGAGGATTCTGAAGGCTGCAGCTTCACACCACATCAAGTTGCAGGCAGGATTTTAATGCTGCCTGTGTAACCCAGAGGGAAAGCTGTGTGTGTTTAAAAAGCAGGGTTGTGGCAACCAAACAGAAACAGGTGGAAGGCAAACAAAGAAGTAAACTGATTTTTTTTTTTTTTTTCTCCAAAGCAAACAAGGATTTAGCCTTGGAACTGATTGAGGCATTAACTGAGCTCTGGGATTCCAGTCTCACAGGATGTTAGGGCTTGGAAGGGACCTCCAAAGATCATCCAGTCCAACCCCCCTGCAAGAGCAGGACCACAGAATCCAGCACAGGTCACACATCCAGATGGGGCTGGAAAGTCTCCAGAGAAGGAGACTCCACAACCTCTCTGGGCAGCCTGTTCCAGGGCTCTGTGAGCCTCACAGTGAAGAAGTTCCTCCTCATGTTGAGATGGAACCTCCTGTGCTGCAGTTTCTATTGATTGCCCCTTGGCCTATCCCAGGGTGCAAGTGAGCAGAGTCTGTCCCCTGCCTCTTGACCCCCAACCCTCAGATATTGATAGACATTTATTAAATCCCCTCTCAGTCTTCTCCTCTGCAGCCTGCACAGCCCCAGGGCTCTCAGCCTCTCCTCACCAGGCAGTGCTCCAGGCCCTTCAGCATCCTTGTAGCCCTCTCTTGGATTCTTTTCAGCAGATCCCTGTCCCTCTTGAATTGGGGAGCCCAGAACTGGATGCAATATTCCAGGTGTGACCTCACCAGGTCAGAGTAGAGGAGGAGAAGAACCTCCCTGGCTCTGCTGGACACTCTCCTCTGAATGCACCCCAGGACCCCCTTGGCCTTCTTGGCTACCAGGACACATTGCTGTCCCATGGATAATTTGCTCTCCACCAGCACTCCCAGGTCCTTCTCCACAGGGCTGCTCTCCAGCAGATTGCCTTCTAATCTGTACTGATGCTCTACCTGAGGATGGTCTACAGCAAGAGGGAGGCTGTTTGCTCTCAGAGGGGGTTGGGATGTTGGAGCTGAAGGGATTTGCCTGAGCAGCTCCCATCCCTCAGCTGTGCTGTTCCAGGAGTGGCACTGACTGCCAGATAGCTTGGGGAGGGGAAATGGCAGTGTTAGTTTTTATTACTGCTGGTGACAAACTGCTAATTTGCATGGTTAGCAAATCCTCCTTGCTTTTGCAAGCTTGCAGAGTGCAAAGCCTTGCTGTGCCCAGCTAGCTGCTGGCCTTCTGGGAAGAGGCACATCACCTACTGCTGGGGTGAGTGAGTGAAGTTCTCCAAGGGGGTCAGATCTTCCTGGCTATAAAAATCTGTGTCTCCAAACAACCAACTCCAAAGTCCCTTCTCTTCCTGGTGGAACAGAGTTTGGAGATGGTGGCAGATTCCAGCTCCCATGGGACTTCTTAAGGAAGGGTTTTGAACATCTCTCCTATGAAGAAAGACTAAGAGAACTGGGACTGTTTAGTCTGGAGAAGAGAAGGCTGAGAGGGGATCAGACTCATGTCTATCAATAGCTGAGGGGAGGGTGTCAAGAAGAAGGGGCCAGGCTCTTTTCAATGGCACCTGGTAACAGGACAAGGAATAATGGATACAAGCTGGAACACAGGAGGTTCCTTCTCACCCTTTGCTCTGAGGGTGATGGAGCCCTGGAACAGGCTGCCCAGAGAGGTTGTGGAGTCTCTCTGGAGACTTTCAAAGCCAACCTGGACATGTTCCTTTGTGGTCTGTCCTGGGTGCTTGGCAGGGGGTTGGACCTGATGATCTCTGGAAGTCCCTTCCAACCCCTAACATTCTGTGATTCTGTAGGACATAAAGGAAAATCTCCCTGGTCCTCTAACCCTGCTGCCCCTCTCAGATGCTGTCCTGCACTTCCAGAGGAGCTGAGTGCTGCAGGCCAGTGGCATACCAGGTCTCACTCCCCTCTGACTGCCAGGAAGGCTGGTGGAGCCTCCAAATGGAGCCCAGATGCCTGGTTGGAACAGGAACCAAGCAGCCAGGTCCCCACCACCCTCTCCCAAGACTCCAGCTGGAACAAGGAAGAGTTTCAACTCAGGAAAAAATACTGGCAAAAAAAGCCAAGGCAGGTTGGCAGCCTTCATGTTTCTGAGATTGGCTTTTCCTCCAACATCTGCTCCCACACCTGGACGAGGCTGGGACTTGGTGCCAGTCCTGTCCTGGTGCCAAAGGAACCACCTCTGCTCACTGCCTGGGACAGATACTGCAGTGATGTCCTGAATCCAGCCAGGCAGGAGGTTTCCTCCATTCTGTGGCAGCTGCACTGCTCACACCCAGAGCTTAGGAAAGCTCCACTGCAGCAAACCTCACAACCCACTGTGGGCAAAATGAAGACATTCACCCAAGCTACCTCCTGTGCCCCTTTGCTCCAGGGCAGCTCCTGAGCCTCTGTTGGGTCCTCTGCTCACTCTTCCTTTGCTGTTGCATCTCCAGGTCCCCAAACCTTTTTCTTCCCCTCCTCCCCCGACTCAGCCTGGCTCTGCAGCTGTCTGTCTGTCTCTCTCCTTGTGTGTGGCTGCCTGTGGCTGCTCCTGTGCAGCCCCTGCTGTACTCCTTCAGCTACCAGGGTGTAAATAAGGCAGGAGATAAATATTGTCATGGCACATTACCCTGGCCCTTCCTCACCAATACACACTGCAGACAGAGTTATGCATCTCTTTATATGTGCACATATATATCTAATTATCTAGATAAACTCTACATCCAGCTCTCCATCCTGGGCATTTAATATTAAATGCCAGCTAATTGCCCCCAGAAAATATGTATAGATGTAGATAGAGATGTGGGGACTAACTGTATTGAAATGAGACTGATTGGCAACCCTCTGGAAAACTGACACATGAAACACACTGAGAAAATAATAAACAGCAGAGAAAATAAACCAGAGAAAATAAACCAGAGAAAACAGAACAGAGAAAATAGAACAGAGAAAATAGAACAGAGAAAATAAAACAGAGAAAATAAAATAGAGAAAATAAAACAGAGAAAATAAAACAGAGAAAATACACAGAGAAAATAAAACATAGGAAATACACAGAGAAAATAAAACATAGGAAATACACAGAGAAAATACACAGAGAAATATACACAGAGAAAACAAACAGAGAAAATCCAAACAGATACAATAAAAAGCAGAGGACACCACAGGTTTTATTTTTTACCTTTGGTTCTTTCCACTTTCCTTGGAGCTTTTGCCAGGCACAAGCGTGGAGGTCTCCAATGCTTTCTCCCCGGGGGCAGCCATCAGCTCAGTTTGCAGCCACGAGAGCCCAAGTTGCTCCTGGCACCCTGGTGCTTGGTGTGTGGTGGGAAGAAGGCTTTGGCTGGCCCTGCTGCCCACAGCCATGGCTGACAGCTGGGCTGGCAGATTGGCAATGGGCTCTGGTGCTTCACAGCCCCAGGGCAGTGCCTTGAACGCAGCCCCAGCCGGCACCGAGCGCCGCTCGTGCCGGGCAGCAGATGTTTGATGGCATGAGGGAAATGGGCTGGGGGAAGCTGGGCTCAGGGTGGTTGTGGCACACAGCACCATCAGCACAGGCAGACCCTGCTAACCCCACCAGCCAAGTGGGAAGGGATGACTTGGGCAAGGTTGGACCAGATAATCAGAGGCTCACAAGATGTCAGGGGTTGGAAGGAGATCATTGAGTCCAAGACCCCTGCCAGAGCAGGACCACAGAATCCAGCACAGGTCACACAGGAACACATCCAGATGGGGCTGGAAAGGCTCCAGAGAAGGAGACTCCACAACCTCTCTGGGCAGCCTGTTCCAGTGCTCTGTGAGCCTCACACTGAAGTTCCTCCTCATGTTGAGGTGGAAACTCCTGTGCTGGAGTTTATATCCATTGCCCCTTGTCCTAAGGTGCCTTGAGGTGCCTTCCAACCTGGTATTCTATGAGTCTCTGGGTGGAAGTTGAGGCATAGGAAATTCCATGGAAAGATGAGATTTTTTTTTTCCCTGTGAGGGTGACAGAAGACTGGAAGAGGCTGCCCAGAGAGGTTGTGGAGTCTCCTTCTCTGCAGTTATTCAAAACCCACCTGGCTGTGTTCCTGTGTGATCTGCTCTAGGTGATCCTGCTCTGGCAGGGGGGTTGGACTGGATGAGCTTTTGAGGTCCCTTCCAACCCTTAACATTCTGTCATTCTGTCATTCTCTAATTCTGTGATTGTCCAGCCAAATACCAAGCCCACACCAGGAACAAGCAGTGGGGTCTCTCCTGGCATCAGTAGAATCCTTTCCTTAAGAGAGACAGCTAAGCCTTTGCATCTCCTTTTTACTTCCACCCCCAAAAGAGGCACCACTTGCCCACTCTTTCATTTGGTGACACCTCCTGTGCTCAGGGGCAGCAGGGATTTGCACAGATCAACCCAAGCAAGCCTGCTCAGAGCAGTGCTCCCCCAGGCTGCTGTTGGCACCAGGGTGGGCTTCAGCCTTCCTTGAAGGTGAGCTTCTGCTGGAAGTGGTTCATGCCCAAACACCATAGCAGGCACGGAGGTGCAAAAAGACTTACACAGACCCAGGTCAGTGACTGCCAACTGGGCTGTCTGCAGAGTTCCCTCACCTCAGATCTTCCCCTGCTCTTTTTTTTTTTTGCTTCAGCAGAACCCCCCTCTGCCACTGCACAGCTCTGCAGCACTATCTGCCCGTGCAGCCCTCCCGGCCGCTGCGCCGCTAATTAGTTGGTTGTGATCATTTCTGCCCTGCTCTTTCATGCAGGCATTGAATGTGCAGCCACCCAGGGATGAGGGACCCCGTGGAGATTGCAGCCTGGATCCAGAAGGGGTGTGTGAGCCTTTGACCCCTGCCATGAAATCCTCAGCTCTTGTGGACTGTGTTGTTGTGGGTTTTTTCACCAGCTGATTCCTCTCCACCTTCCTCAGATCATTAATTTGTTTAATCCCACGCCTCACTGGTTTGCACAGCTCCCGTTTCCTCTGCGGGCTCAGGAGGAAAAATGCTGCTCCAAGGCCTGTCCAAAGTGCTCTGCAGAGCTGCAAGGGAAGAAGTGACCCAGCCTGTGCCCTCTGTGTCCCTCCTGCCACACTCTTTCTGCCCTAGACATGGCTGGAGGGAAGCTGGGCAGCCTGCAGCCAGCTCTGTTTGCTTTCTGTTCCTCTCTCCTCACTCCTCCCTGCCAGGTGTCTCCTTTCCTTCTGGCAAAGCCCTTAGGGAAAGGTTGTCTTGACTATTTTGAGCCCCTATGTTAAATTTATGTCCTTGCTGCTCTCCTGGGCCCTGGGTTGATTAACAGGAGGGAAAGGCATGGGGGAGAGGCACTTTCCAAAGACACACGTGTGGGT
Source organism: Indicator indicator (assembly GCF_027791375.1). Classification (NCBI taxonomy): domain Eukaryota; kingdom Metazoa; phylum Chordata; class Aves; order Piciformes; family Indicatoridae; genus Indicator; species Indicator indicator. The sequence continues at coordinate 10,745,022 of NC_072039.1, forward strand.
GGTGCATGTGTGCTCCTGCACGCAGCAGCCTCACCTGCCAGCAGGGAAGACAGCTCCTGGGTCTCTCCACTTGGCTCAGAGGTTCGTCTTTGGGAGAGAAGGAGAAGCAAGATGGCAGAAATGATGACTCAGAGGTGTGATTTGGTCCAAGTGGCTGGGGGTGAGGTTTGGTGCTCTTTATGAAAGCCTCTTGGTCACTCAGTTCCCACAGCACCACCTCGCTGGTGGTGGTCCTGGGATGGACCTACCCTCATTCTCCCTCAGACAAGTGCAGCAGATGATTTGCAGCTGTCTTCCCCCACTGACAACCTCTCTCCAAGGGGCAGGTGGCCCTGGGCTGCTCCCAGCCCCATGCCTTGTCCATGTAGCTATCTGGTTTCCAGCTGTGGGAATGGGCTGGTGTTGCTCTCTTCCTTATCAGTAGTGTCCTCATTATCACAGAATCACAGACCAGCAGAGGCTGGAAGAGACCTCTGAAGATCGTCCAGTCCAACCCCTCTGCTAAAGCAAGGGTACCCAGAGCAGGTTCCCCAAGACTGACCAACCTTAGTTATTGTATTATTCCATGGTTGTGTCCAGGAGGTTTTGGAACCTCTCCAGAGACAGAGACTCCATAACCTCTCTGGGCAGCCTGCTCCAGGGCTCCAGCACCCTCAAAGAGGAGAAGGTTTTCCTCCTGTGCAGATGGAACCTCCTGGGTTCCACTTGAAGTGGAAAGAATCTGGTCCCACCCTCTTCTCTTGCCCTCCAACCATTAGCTATTGATCAGCATTGAGCAGATCCCCTCTCAGGCTGCTCTTCTCCAGGCTAGAAAGCCCCAGGGCTCTCAGCATCTTCAGAGCCTCCCCTGGACTTTCTCCAGTAGTTCCCTGTCTCTCTTGAACTGGGGAGCCCAGAAGTGGATCCAGTACTCCAAGTGTGGCCTGACAAGGACAGAATAGAGAAGGATAACCTGTCTCAATCTGCTGGCCACCTTCTTCTTCATGTACCCCAGGACACCATTGGCCAAGAGAACACTTGGGGCTCATGGGGAACATGTTGTCCCCTGGCATGCCCAGGTCCTTCTCCTTGGACCTGCTTCCCAGCAGGTCATCCCTCACCTGTAGTGGTTCATACCTGTACTGTGCTTATTATCCTCACACTACTGCCTCTGTGAACCAATCACCACAAGACTTCTACCCAGAAGACAGCTCCTCTGCTGCCATATGGTGAGCACATGAGTGAGCTGCAAGAGACTGCAAACATCTTTCATAGAGGCTTCCTCTCCCTTTGGACCAAAGCAGCTTGTTTGGCAAGGAAAGAAAGAGTCACACAGGATCCCAAGCTCACAGGATGTTAGGGGTTGGAAGAGACCTCCAGAGATCATTGAGTCCAACCCCCCTGCCAGAGCAGGACCAGAGAATCCAGCACAGGTCACACAGGAACACATCCAGACAGGGCTGGAAAGGCTCCAGAGAAGGAGACTCCACAACCTCTCTGGGCAGCCTGTTCCAGGGCTCTGTGAGCCTCACACTGAAGAAGTTCCTCCTCATGTTGAGGTGGAACCTCCTGTGCTGGAGTTTCTATCCATAGCCCCTTGTCCTATCCCAGGGCACAACTGAGCAGAGTCTGTCTCCTCCCTCTTGACCCCCAACCCTCAGATATTTATAGACATTTATTAAATCCCCTCTCAGTCTTCCCCTTTCCAGACTGCACAGCCCCAGGGCTCTCAGCCTCTCCTCATCAGCCTCCAGTCCCTTCAGCATCCTTGGAGCCCCCTGTTGGCCTCTCTCCAGCAGATCCCTGTCCCTCTTGAACTGGGGAGCCCAGAACTGGCTGCAATATTCCAGGTGTGGCCTCACCAGGGCAGAGTAGAGGGGGAGGAGAACCTCCCTGGATCCCTGGAGTTCACCACCGCCCCTTGGGTCCCTCCCTTGGGTGGGGCTGGGAGCAGGCAGATGCTTATCGGAAATAACTAATGGTGGCTCAGAGGAAAAGATAACGTTGTCACTTCTCCCCTGTTCTTCTTTTGTTTCTCACTCTTCAGCTGGTTTATTGTCTCTTCATTCTTCCTTCTGATGCTCTTGCAACCGTGACAGGCTGTGGATTAGCTCTGGCAGCCTCTTCAGGACGTGTGACCTGCGGTGCTGACAGAAACAAGAGGAATGCATGCAGGGGAACCCTGCTGAGTGATGCCACTGCAAGAGCTAGGGCTGTTCAGTCTGGGGAGGAGAAGGCTCCCATGAGACCTTCTTGTGGCCCTGCAGGATCTGAAGGGGGCTACAGGAAAGCTGGGGAGGGACTTTTGAGGGTGTCAGGGAGTGATAGGACTGGGGGGAAAGGAGCAAAAATAGAAGTGGGCAGATTCAGATTGGATGTTAGGAAGTTCTTCCCTATGAGGGTGGTGAGAGACTGGCACAGGTTGCCCTGGGAGGTGGTGGAAGCCTCATCCCTGGAGGTTTTTGCAGCCAGGCTGGATGTGGCTGTGAGCAACCTGCTGTAGTGTGAGGTGTCCCTGCCCATGGCAGTGGGGTTGGAACTGGCTGATCCTTGAGGCTCTTCCAACCCTGACAATTCTGTGATTCCGTATGAGGAGGGCTCTGGCAGCTCAGGGGCTTGGTGGCTTAGCTGTTGGGCTCCCCACATTTGGAGGCTGTCTGCAACAAGCTCCTGGTGGATGGGTTTCTTTCTTCAGTTTGGAGAGACATCCAAAGCCAATCTCCAGCAGCATCTGCGAAATGCTTCCCAGAGCCCTGTCCTAGCTGTGTTTTACAGGGACTGATGTGATCTCTATGCTGCACCACAGGAGACCTGCTGTTACCAGCAGCCCTAAAGGACCTGGGATGGACTGATGATGGACTGATGATGGACTGATGATGCCAGATTGGCACCACCAGAAGCACCCACATTCAGAGGGTCATTGGCTGGTTTGTGATGTGCTGATTGCAAGGTTCCCCATTTCACACTATTATTTGTGTATTCCAGTGCCTTTTAGCCACAGCTGGAGGTCTGCAATCACCACTCTCCAAGTACTGCACAAAGCCAAAGCTCAGAAGGACCATCCCAGCCTCCTTTTCAATAAAATACCTGCATCAGTGGGGACCATCCACTTCCAGAAGGAACCATAGAACGGTCCAGGCTGGAAGGGACCTCCAAAGGTCACCCAGTCTGACCTCCCTGCAGTCAGCAGGGACATCCCCAACTAGATCAGGCTGCCCAGGGCCTCCTCAAGCCTCACCTTGAATATCTCCAGGGAAGGAGCCTCAACCACCTCCCTGGGCAACCTGTTCCAGTGCTCCACCACCCTCATAGTGAAGAACTTCTTCCTGATACCCAATCTAAATCTGCTCTTCTCTAGTTTGAAGCCATTGTCCCTTGTCCTCTCACTTTGCAAGCAGTCACTCTCCATCCTTCCTGTAGACTCCCTTCAGGTACTGGCAGGCTGCTATTAGGTCTCCCTGGAGCCTCCTCTTCTCCAGGCTGAACACCCCCAGCTCCCTCAGCCTGTCCTTGAAGCAGAGGTGCTCCAACCCCCTGAGCATTCTCATGGACCCTCTCTATCAGGTCCATGTCCTTCCTATACCATCTGCCTCAGATCCAGGCTCAGAGTTCCTTAGGACCAGAACAACTCAGTTGTGACCTGTTAGAGAAAGCCATTTGACTGCAAGGCTTGGTGCTGCAGAAACTTCTTCAGAGCTAACAAAGGTCTGGATGAAAGAATCTGCTCTGCTCTGTCTTTTCATATACATGTCAGGAGAAAGCCTTGAGGAAGCAGGAAAGGCTCATTAGGAATTAACCTGGGATCAAATCCGACCTCCCACGTGATCCTGAATGGCCAGGTCAGCCTAGGGGAAAACTTGATGAGCAGAGCCACCTCAGACTCGTTTGAAGAAAAGCACTGCATGAAATTTTGATATTACTAAGTGTTTAATAGGTCTGATTTACAAAGCAGTCTTGCTCCTGATTCCCAGACTGCTGAGAGTCCTGCAACCTCTCTTGACAAGCAGGACTTCAATTCACTCCTGGCTTTTAGTGCAGAAAGTTGTTTAACAGCTGCAAAAAAAATGTCTTAGGACAGGAAGCCTGAGCCATGCAGAAGAAGAGCAGGCACTGCTATGCCTGCAGCAAGCCTGGAGAGCTCTGGGATGACACAGGGCACCAGGGTTTTCTCACAGGATCACACAGGATCCCAGGGTGTTAGGGGTTGGAAGGGACCTCTGGGGATCTCAGAGTCCAACCCCCCTGCCAGAGCAGGACCATAGAATCCAGCACAGGTCACATAGGAACACATCCAGACAGGGCTGGAAAGGCTCCAGAGAAGGAGACTCCACAACCTCTCTGGGCAGCCTGTTCCAGGGCTCTGTGAGCCTCACAGTGAAGAAGTTCCTCCTCATGTTGAGGTGGAACCTCCTGTGCTGGAGTTTCTATCCACTGCCCCTTGTCCTATCCCAGGGTGCAGCTGAGCAGAATCTGTCCCCTGCCTCTTGGCCCCCAGCCCTTAGATATTTATAGACATTTATTAAATCCCCTCTCAGTCTTCTCTGCAGCCTGCACAGCCCCAGGGCTCTCAGCCTCTCCTCATCAGCCTCCAGTCCCTTCAGCATCCTTGGAGCCCTCCCTTGGACTCTCTCCAGCAGATCCCTGTCCCTCTTGAGCTGGGGAGCCCAGAACCGGCTGCAATATTCCAGGTGAGGTCTCAGCAGGGCAGAGTAGAGGAGGAGGAGACCCTCCCTGGCTCTGCTGGCCACACTCCTCAGTCCAGCAGCAGCATTACCACAAATGTGTGAAGTCATCTCAGAGATCTTTGCTCACTTGAGAGCAGAGCAAGCAGCATCTGCCCATGGGGACGTAATCCCCAGAGAGCTCTGGAAAGTTGCCCAAATCCCACCCTGTCAAGCATCCCACAGCCCCATGGGATCAGGTATATGATGACACCAGAACACAGATGTCCCTTTGGGTGATAGTTGCATGTCTGGTCATATAACAGAAAGCCATGGGATGTGTGCAGACTGCAGCTGTCACATCTTTGGTTTGAGCAAGGCTACATCCATCCTGTGGCCACAGTGCAGGTGTTCTGCACCATCTGATGAGATGGGTGCTCTCCACAGGTCCTGCAACTCCCATCCTTAATTAGAAGACTGTGACACTTCAGTTCACAGCATCCCAGAATGGCTCAGGTTGGAAGAAGCCTCAGAGATCATCTGCTCCAACCTCCCCACCATGGGCAGGGATGCCTCACAACTAGGATTGGTTGCTCGAGGCCTCATCCAACCTGGCCTTGAACACCCCTAGGAAGGAGACATCCACAACCTCCCTGGGCAGCCTGTTCCAGAGTCTCACCACCCTGTGCTGAAGAACTTCTTGAAGGTCCATTCTAACTCTGCTTTCCCTCAGCTTCAAACCATTCCCCCTTGTCCTGTTGCTAGACACCTTTATGAAAAGTCCCTCTGCAGCCTTCCTGTAGAATCCTTTCAGGTACTGGAAGGCAGCTCTAAGGTCCCCACTCTCATGGGGAAGAACTTCTTCTTCACATCCAGTCTGAATCTCCCCACTTCCAGCTTTATTCCATTCCCCCCCAGTCCTATCACTCCCTGATAGCCTAAAAAGTCCCTCCCCAGCTTTCTTGGAGCCCCCTTCAGATCCTGGAAGGCCACAAGAAGGTCTCCTCAGAGCCTTCTCTTCTCCAGACTGAACGACGCCAGCGCCCTCAGCCTGTCCTCATAGCAGCCCTTGGATGATCAGGTGGTGAGAAGTCAGGCAATGAACATGGTCCTCAGATCTTCCACATGCTGCTCATGCACAGCACCTCAGCAGATACCAAGACATGCTGCATCTGCACTGCCACCTCACAGGGTCAGAGTTGTGGTTCTTTGTGACCTGGAGCCCAGAATTCTGCCTGGCATGCCAACAGCACATCACAATAGCAAGGTGCAGCCTCTGCCAGACTCCTCCAATGCCATGGGGATGGCATCCAGCCCTCTGCAGAAGTGTTTTGGGGATGCTCATCTCCAGGCAGGAGCAAACGGAAAAGTACCCAGGATTTTGGTGAGTCTGGATGTGGCTCTGAGCAACCTGATCTAGTGTGAGGTGTCCCTGCCCATGGCAGGGGGCTTGGAACTGGCTGATCCTTGAGGTCCCTTCCTACCCTGACATATCTATGATCCTATGATTTCAAGAAGCATCAGATTTTTCCATAAGCATTTGAGCAGCTTCTTACACTCATGCTGGGTCTAGGCTTGTGCAGAGTATGGAGAAGTATGTACTCAGCACTGCTCAGGCCACACCTTGAGTGCTGTGTCCACTTCTGGGCTCCTCAATTCAAGAGAGATGTTGAGGTGCTGGAAGGTGTCCAGAGAAGGGCAACAAAGCTGGGGAGGGGTCTGGAGCACAAACCCTGTGAGGAGAGGCTGAGGGAGCTGGGGGTGTTCAGCCTGGAGAAGAGGAGGCTCAGGGCAGACCTCATTGCTGTCTACAACTACCTGAAGGGAGGTTGGAGCCAGGTGGGGGTTGGGCTCTTCTCCCAGGCACCCAGCAGCAGCAGGAGGGGACACAGTCTCAAGCTGTGCCAGGGGAGGTCTAGGCTGGATGTTAGGAGGAAGTTCTTCACAGAGAGAGATTTGCCATTGGGATGTGCTGCCCAGGGAGGTGGTGGAGTCACCATCCCTGGAGATGTTCAGGAGAAGCCTGGATGAGGCACTTAGTGCCATGGTCTGGTTGATTGGATAGGGCTGGGGATAGGTTGGACTGGAGGATCTTGGAGGTCTCTTCCAACCTGGTTGATTCTATGATTCTATGATTTTATGATAAGACTCCATACAACCAGCTGGCCTCAGGAGTGAGAGCAGGGAGAGAGCTGAGTCAGCTAAAATCCCCCCCTTTCAGCTTCCCTGCACACATTCTTTGTTGAGAGTTCTCCAGGTTGTTGCTCAGTAAGAGCCACTCTCTTTTCTTACTGTGTTTTGGGTTTAGAAGATCTGGAGTTCATGTCCATGCTGCTAAGCCCTGGAAATAACTCACAGGCATGCATGGGACCTGGACAGGCTGGGGAGCTGGGCACAAGCCAACCTCATGAGGTTCAACAACACCAAGTGCTGGGCCCTGCATCTGGGTCGAGGCAATCCCAAGCACAAATCCAGGCTGGGCAGGGACTGGCTGGAGAGCAGCCCTGAGGAGAGGGACTTGGGGGTGCTGGGGGATGAGAAGCTCAACAGGAGCCAGCAGTGAGCACTTGCAGCCCAGAGAGCCAAGCAGAGCCTGGGCTGCAGCAGGAGAAGTGTGGCCAGCAGGGCAAGGGAGGGGATTCTCCCCCTCTGCTCCACTCTGCTGAGACCCCACCTGGAGCACTGCATCCAGTTCTGGAGCCTCTGTTACAAGAGGGATATGGACATGGGGGAAGGTGTCCAGAGAAGGGCCACCAGGATGAGCAGAGGGCTGGAGCTGACTGAGGACAGACTGAGAGAGTTGGGGCTGTTCAGTCTGGAGAAGAGAAGGCTCTGAGGAGACCTTCTTGTGGACTTCCAGTATCTGAAGGGGGCTCCAAGAAAGCTGGGGAGGGACTTTTGAGGCTCTCAGGGAGTGACAGGACTGGGGGGAATGGAACAAAGCTGGAAGTGGGGAGATTCAGACTGGATGTGAAGAAGAAGTTCTTCCCCATGAGAGTGGTGAGAGCCTGGAATGGGTTGTGCAGGGAGGTGGTGGAAGCCTCATCCCTGGAGGTTTTTGCAGCCAGGCTGGATGAGGCTGTGAGCAACCTGATGCAGTGTGAGGTGTCCCTGCCCATGGCAGGGGGGTTGGAACTGGCTGAGCCTTGAGGTCCCTTCCAACCCTGACAATTCTATGATTCTATGACTCTATGATTCTATAATTCTGTGATTCTATGACTCTATGATTCTATGATTCTATGGTCCTTGGCAGCCCTGATCTAATTGGGGATGTCCCTGCTGAGTGTGGGGAGGTCAGACTGAATGAGCTTTGGAGGTCCCTTCCAACCTGGACCATTCTATGATCCTATGGTGCTGTCCCTGCACACTCTGCTGCAAACCTGCCCAGCAGCAAGGCAACTCCACACTGCACTCTGGCAAAGAGCTCTTCCATAGGTCAGGCAGAAGCCCTCCTACAGCCTTTGCACCACAGCAGGAGCCTCAGCCCCCTGTTTTCTACCTGGAGATCTCTTTTCTCAGTGCCTCCAGCTGGACTTAACTCGCCTTTTACCCTGATGAACCTCTGTGAAGGCTGCAAGAGGCTGCAAGCACCCACAAAGTGTTGACACAAGTGCCTTGATCAGAAGCTTCCTCACACCAGTGCTTCTCAATATGCTAGTGGCAGTTGAGAGAAGGTAATACAGAGGTTTAACAAAAATAACACCCCCAAAAAAAAAACCCTCCCAACCCCCCCCCCCCAAAAAAAAAAAAAACAAAAAAACCAAAGACTTCCCCTTTCATATCAAATGCTTATGAAGAATTTAAAAGAATATTTCTTGTGCCTGCTGGAAACACAAACAAGAACATTAAGGAGTCGATCCTCTGCTCTTCTGAGCTGGATTTAATTTTGACCAAAGAGACCAACCTCTTTTCTCATGATTTAATTCTCCCTCTTCCCTCTGTTAGTGCCAGCTGAGGGAAAGGAAAAAGAGAGAAGGATGAGGAGGGAGGAAAAAAAACCCAACAAACCCCCCAAACCTCACTGCTTGCTTCACTTTGATGGCTGTGTTTGGCTTGCATTCCTTTTGGAGGTGGAAGCAAACACCATATGAGGTGTAAGAATGGGATAAGGGTGGTGAGAAAACAGTGAGGAAGTCAGGAGACTTTCCTCTGTGATTTGCTGCTTCTCTGCTTGCAAGGTTGAAGCTGTGGAGGCACAGCCCAAAGTAATTTTGCTTGCATTTCTTCCTCCAAAAGGCAGTGCAAGAGCAGCTATGAAGCATCTCTGTCCCTGAAGCTACTGCTAAGGCTTGCCACCTGAACTGGACAGGCTGTTGATCAGCTCCAGGGTGGTGGAAAAAGCTTCTGGGAGGAAGTTCTAGTCCTCTCTAGGACACAAGGCCAAAGGGATGCCAATCTAGGCTGGCTGGAATGGTCCCTGCCTCTGTGATTAAGGGGATTCATAAATATTCAATGTCTCTTGGCAGCTGGGAGTGCTTCAGTTGTTCCAAGTCTCTCAAGGGGGCTAGGAAAGGCAGAATGAGCCTTAGTATTTCTGACACCCCACAGAGACAATGAACCAGGGAAGGAGAGTGCTCATCTTCTTGCAGAGAAGGGGGATTTTAATAATTCAGCCTTTGACTGGTCTGTTTAAATGTTTGATGCCTGTGAGTTGAGCTTTAAGATCCGACCTCCTACGAATCCATGGAGCTGGGCTCGGGATGGGTGGTGTTTGCCTTCCTCATGGGTGGTGTAAAGATGTTACCATGGTGCAGCTCATGCCTAAGGAAGAGCACAGATTCCTTCCTTCACTGCATGAAATTCTGGGACTTCACACCAAGGGGGATTGAGAAAAAAAAAAAATATCAACCATCCCATTCCGGTTTGTGTTTGGAGGAGAAGAGGGAAGTAGTGATGAGGAATAAGGATAGCAGTGTTCAGAGATACCAGCAAAGGCTGGAGCAAAATGAATGGACCACAGGCAACAGTTGTGCCTACACTGGCACAGAAAGGGTCAGTCTCTCCCTGCTGCAGCCAAACCACCTTGGAACTAAGGATGCTGATCTGTCTGAGTAGCCCCGGGGGAGCAGGAGGTGTATTGGGGTCTGCAAGCAGGTCCTATCAGTGCAGTGACCTCACTGAGGGATTGTCATCTTGTGCCCTGGTGCTGGAGCCCATCTAAGGTGACATCCCAGCTGCTGGTGCAAACTGCTGGGAGAAAGTCCAGTCCTTCTGGCAGTGTCAGCCCTCTGTGTGGCACAGCTGCAGAGGAAGGTGCTCTTTCACAGAATCACAGGATTGTTGAGGCTGGAAAAGATCTCTGAGATCACCAAGCCCAGCCTATGACCTAACACCACCACATCAGCTAAACCATGTCCCCAAGTGCCACATCCAAGCTTTTCTTAGAGACCTCCAGGGATGGTGACTCCACCACCTCCCTGGGCAGTCCATCCCAGTGCCTAATCAGCCTTGCTGTGAGGAATTGCTTCCTAACATCCAACCTAACCCTCCCCTGGCACAGCTTCAGGCCATGCTCTCTTGTCCTGTCACAAGTTGCCAGGGATCAGAGCCTGACCCCCACCTGACCACAACTTGCTTTTAAGTAGATGTAGAGAGTGAAAAGGTCCCCTCTAAGTCTCCTCTCCTCCAGGCTGAACACCCCCAGCTCCCTCAGCCTCTCCTCATCAGACTTTCCCTCCACCCCCCTCACTAGTCTGGTTGCTCTTGTCTGGACCAGCTCCAGCACCTCAATGTCCTTCCTGAAGTGAGAGGCCCAGACCTGCACACAGTGCTGAGGTGAGGTCTCAGCAGTGCCCAGCACAGGGGATTTCAGGGCTTCCAGACAAGCTCCAAGCCATCAGACCTCCTGCTTCCTCACAGCAGAGTTGGGATGCTCATATCTCCATTGACTGATCAGCTTCTGGCCACTTCCAGAGCTAGGAGACTGTGCCAAACACCTTTTGGATTTGGTCAGGCTGGGAGCCATCAACATTCAAAGAACCACACCGTTTGCTGGGTCCCAGCCATTGGCACCGTGCCACATTCAACCCCTCTGTCCCACAGCTAGACTTTGCCACCACCTTCATTCACAAGAGCCCTTCCACTTCCATGTGAGATGCTGATCTTGTAAGCCCTCATCCTAAATTATCCATGAAAAGTGTGGCCATGAGTTATGCATGAGATGAATTATCCATGAACTGGGTTGGTCGCCTTTTCTCGTTGTCAACTCTGGAGGTTTCTGCCAGGTATCAAAGAGTAGAGTAGGCCCTCATTGGTCATGGGTTTGTCTTTCCTCCCCCCAACCCCTCCCCCCCCCCCCACCTGCCATTTACACAGCAAAAGTACAAAACTGGGGAGAAAGTTTCAATATTCAGTGGCTCAGGATGGACGGAGCCTGAAGGCTGCTTGCGAGGGCGTAGGGTCAGCCTCTCCCTGAAGATGCAGCTTCAAGTCCTAAGCCCTTCAGTGCTTATTCATTCCTGTAAAGAGGAACAGCTCCAAGAATGATGGAGACAACTTGTCTGCCTCTGACAACACACTCCCACACCCAGGCTGCTGGTAACTGTAGGCATCTATGAGCTGGAGCTTGAGATTCAAGCTTCTCCTCTGTCACAAGCACAGAAAAGTCTTAATTTCGGTGGATATCAGTTTGGAGAAGAGAAGGCTCCGAGGAGACCTTCTTGTGGCCTTCCAGGATCTGAAGGGGGCTACAAGAAAGCTGGGGAGGGACTTTTTAGGATGTCAGGGAGTGATAGGACTGGGGGGAATGGAGCAAAACTAGAAATGGGGAGATTCAGATTGGATGTTAGGAAGAAATTCTTCCCCAGGAGGGTGGTGAGACACTGGCAGAGGTTGCCCAGGGAGGTGGTGGAAGCCTCATCCCTGGAGGTTTTTGCAGCCAGGCTGGATGTGGCTGTGAGCAACCTGCTGTGGTGTGAGGTGTCCCTGCCCATGGCAGGGGGGCTGGCTGATCCTTGAGGTCCCTTCCAACCCTGACAATTCCATGATTCTATGATTCTGACTTTGACATGACAGTCTGTTATGGAGCTCTGTTACTGTTTTTCAGGTAACTTTTGCCAAAGCTGGTTGATATGGAGAAGGGGGGAAAACAGGAGACTCAGGAGCTGGAGATGTTCCTAGTTTTCATGCTAATGGTTTATTTTATGCCTAGGTGAGGCCAGCAATGATGTCAGCACCAGCTCTGCAGCGTGCAGCTAGGAGCCTCTCCCCACTGCCCGAGCACAACCTCTCCCACTCCTCCAGGGACATCAGATACATCTTCCTAGATGGCTGCAAGAACATCACTGCCTCTCACACCCTGCATGGTGCAGGCCCCCGTGAGGTCTGCAGAGGATCTGCCTCCTGCCATGCCAAGACAAAACACAGCCCCAGCACAGCTTCAGGCTGCTGCCCCTCTCTGCACAAATACCTCCCCTCCTCTTTTACCTTCCCCACGCACCTGGAGAAGCAAGCCACGGGCTCAGGACGTGCCCTTGCATCCAAGAAAAGGCTGCCAGTGTTTCAGCAGCTGTGTGAGGAGGCTGTGCCAGGCCTGGCCCTTGGAGATGTGCATCTTCAAAGCTCAAGGCGAGAGCTGAAGGAGCTGCCTGATGCCAAAGCGCCAAGGGAGGAGGGCACAACAGGTTGGATGATGAGGCTGGCAGCAGGGTGCTCCCCTTGCAATAAAGCATGAACTGGCTCTGAGATAGCTGCTGAATAAACTATGAGATTATCAGTGTCCTTACATTACCAGGAGGTCAGTGTAGACATAGTGAGAGCTCAGCTTCAGTGATAGCTGAGGGCTGGTACAATGGGAGGGAGGGAAGGTATGATATGGTCTATCTGGGACATCCCTTCCACTCCTCTGGATGCCACAGCAGGCTGCCAGTCAGACAGGCAGTTTGCTCAGGGCTGGCCACCCAGCTCCATCCCTTCCACTCAAGTCTCCCTGCACACCAGAAATAATGAGCAAATTCCTTCCTCATGCCCTGAAACTCATTCACATCCCACCTAAACCCTCCATCCCTTCCACTCAATTCTCCCTGCACACCAGAAATAATGAACAAATTCCTTCCCCATGCCCTGAAACCCATCCACATCCCACCCAAAACCTTTATCCCTTCCACTCAATTCTCCCTGCACACCAGAAATAATGAACAAATTCCTTCCCCATGCTCTGAAACCTATTCACATCCCACCGACAACCTCTCCACCAAGTGTCCTCTCCAGTGGCTGCTCTGTAGAAAAACACATTGAATAAAGCATTGAGAGCAGGCTGGGGCAGAGAAAGAAGCAAACACTCTGAGGGGAAACAGAGAACATGAAAGGGAAAAGAAAGCAAAAAGAAATCTCATGTGAAACTGCCTTGGGGGGAATTTGGGAGATTTTTCACTGCTTATATCTAGAGAGTGGGAAAATGGTGGTGATCAGAAGCTCTGTCCCATGAAAAAAATAGGAGTAAACAGAACAAGAGTGAGGAGGTTTGCCATATGTGCCACTCTTAGAGGTGTTCCTGAAAGAAACTGTTTACATCTGGAAGATCCCAGCCCCAGAGTGGATGTTAATGTGAAAGAAGTCTCAACATGTAAGAGGAAGGCACAGTGGAGACTGCAATGGTTTGAAGCCTGAAGAGGGACAGGATGCTACTCAGGGAAGTTCAAGGACAATGAGAAAAGAGGAGCAAGGCCAGACACATCCTGGGCTGCATCAAAAGATGTGTTACCAGCAGATGCAGAGAGGTGATTCTGCCACTTTACTTTGCTCTGGTGAGTCTCACCTGTGAGTACTGTGCGCAGGTCTGGAGCCCTCAATGTAGGAAGGACATGGACCTGATGGAAAGGGTCCAGAGGAGGGAGTTGAAGCAGCTCTGATATCAGGACAGGTTGAGGGAGCTGGGGTTGTTCAGCCTGGAGAAGAGGAGGCTCCAGGGAGACCTAATAACAACCCTCTAGTACCTAAAGGGGGCTACAAGAAGGATGGAGAGAGACTGTTTGCCAAGGCCTGCAGTGACAGAATGAGGGGCAATGGCTTCAAACTAGAGAAGGGCAGATTTAGATTGGGTGTTAGGACAGGTTCTTTACTATGAGGGTGGTGGAAGACTAGAACAGGTTGCCCAGGGAGGTGGTTGGGGCCCCATCCCTGGAAATATTCAAGGTGAGGTTTGACAGGGCTCTGATCTGCCCAGGGGGGGTTGGACTGGATGACTTTTGGAGGTCACTTCCAACCCAGAGCATTCTATGATTCTATGGGTAAAAACTCAGACCTGCACGACCTTGGAAAGAGGCAGGTGTCTGTGAGTGGGGACTTGTTAGGAAGAAATGAGGAGCCTATGGATTTCTTGGAACCAAGCAACAGAGAGCTATGGTGTCTGTCAAGGGGGGAAAAAAAAGAAAGAAAGGGAAAGAAAAAGGAAGGGCAAAGAAAAAGAAAAAGAAAAAAAAGAAGAAAAAGAAAAGGGAAAAGAAAAAGGTAAAGAGAAAGAAAAAGGAAAAGGTAAAGAAAAAGAAAAAGGAAAGGCAAAGAAATAAGGAAAAGAAAAAAGGAAAAGAAAAAAGAAAGGAAAGAAAAGGAAAGAAAAGGAAAGGAAAGGAAAGGAAAGAAAAGAAAAGAAAAGAAAAGAAAAGAAAAGAAAAGAAAAGAAAAGAAAAGAAAAGAAAAGAAAAGAAAAGAAAAGAAAAGAAAAGAAAAGAAAAGAAAAGAAAAGAAAAGAAAAGAAAAGAAAAGAAAAGAAAAGAAAAGAAAAGGAAAGGAAAGAAAAGAAAAGAAAAGGAAAGAAAAGAAAAGAAAAGAAAAGAAAAGAAAAGAAAAGAAAAGAAATGAAAAGAAAAGAAAATAAAAGAAAAGAAAAGAAAAGAAAAGAAAAGAAAAGAAAAGAAAAGAAAAGAAAAGAAAAGAAAAGAGAAAAGAAAAGAAAAGAAAAGAAAAGAAAAGAAAAGAAAAGAAAAGAAAAGAAAAGAAAAGAAAAGAAAAGAAAAGAAAAGAAAAGAAAAGAAAAGAAAAGAAAAGAAAAGAAAAGAAAAGAGAAAAGAGAAAAGAAAAGAGAATAGTAAGGAGGAAAACAAGGGCAAAAGAAGAGGTTTAAGTTAAACCTTTGCCTTGAAACAGTAGCAGTGGCAGAATCCCTCAGGAATTGCTCACAGGTACCAGCATCGTGCTGCAAGGTGTTCAAAGAAGAGAGATGTGAGCGAGTGTCTGAGGCTGTTCCTGCCAAGCACACCAGGAGGCTGCAGTCCCACAGACCCACCAAGTGCTGATGTCATAAGCAAGCTCTGAGGACCCTGAGCTATTCAAGGGAGGAGAACAACTTAGAATCATAGAATCCTAGAATCAGTCATGGTTGGAAGGGACCACAAGGCTCAGCCAGTTCCAACCCCCCTGCCATGGCCAGGGACACCTCACACTACAGCAGGCTGGCCAGAGCCTCATCCAGCCTGGCTGCAAACACCTCCAGGGATGGAGCCTCAACCACCTCCCTGCACAACCCATTCCAGGCTCTCACCACTCTCATGGGGAAGAACTTCCTCATGTCCAGCCTGAATCTCCCCACTTCCAGCTTTATTCCATCTCCCCAGTCCTGTCGCTACCTGATAGCCTCAAAAGTCCCTCCCCAGCTTTCTTGGAGCCCCCTTCAGATCCTGGAAGGCCACAAGAAGGTCACCTCAGAGCCTTCTCTTCTCCAGACTGAACAGCCCCAACTCTTCAGTCTGTCCTCCATAGGAGAGCCCTCTGATCATCCTGGTGGCCCTTCTTCCAGAGAGCAAATTCCCTCTGGTGAGACCTGGGTTGTCACGCTGAGGTGAAGGGTGGCAAACCTCAGAAGAGTCCTGTAAAGAAGAGAGGGACCCAGAGACAGGAGAGGAGAAGCACAACATCACCTCCACAACGCAGGGAGTGGAACCAGGCTAGCAAGGACAGACCAAAGGATGAGGATGGGTCAGGCTGATGAAAATAGAAGCTGTCTGGAGAAGGACTCTGCAGTGAGGCTGTAGGTTGTGCTGGAGACCGAGTTTAGCTCTCCCCAGTCAGAGTGGGGACTGAGCCATCGCGGAGGCTTCAATTTTTTTTTTTCAGGGCACAGATTGCAGGAGCAAATGTTGCTTATTGCAGGCACCACTTATTCCTGAGCATGATAACAAACAGACTCTGCCTCCAAATGGTTACTGATCCAGGAAGACACAAGGCTATTTTAGTAGTAGTTCAGCGAATGTGAAGACGTTGCAGAAGAGGTTGACCTAGAAAATCAACGTGGGTCCAACCATCAGGAGGTGAGGCTGTTGAGATTTAATGGAAGGAGGTATTATAAAGATGTCAGTAGCTGAGGCTATCTGCAGAGAATTAGCATACAAAATTGCCAGCCTGGAGAGGAGGGAAGTTAGTGCAGGGAACAAACTGGGACTGGAACCATACGCCTGGAGTTTACCAAACACGGCACCCACGCCTAAGGAAATGGGGCAAGAGCAATCGTGACAGCTAGAGAGCCTTCATCCTCACCTCTCCATTTCTAGCCACTTTGGAAGGTGAGCAGAGGACAGAGCCCAGCGTGGCTTTTATGAGAGATAGGTCATGCCATGCTGGCTGTGCAAGTGGATCACCCAAAGGCCATGAGCAAATGCATCACCAAAAGGCCAGGACCAAATGCATCACGCAAAGGCCAGGAGCAAATGCATCACCCAAAGGCCAGGAGAAGGCCCATGAGGATGATCAGAGGGCCAGAGTTCCTCTGCTGTGAGAGAGTTGGGGCTGTTCAGTCTGGAGGAGAGAAAACTCCCAGGAGACCTTCTTGTGGCCTTCCAGTATCTGAAGGGGGCTACAGGAAAGCTGGGGAGGGACTTTTTAAGATGTCAGGGAGTGATAGGAGTGGGGGGAATGGAGCAAAGCTAGAAATGGGGAGATTCAGATTGGATGTTAGGAAGAAATTCTTCCCCAGGAGGGTGGTGAGACACTGGCACAGGTTGCCCAGGGAGGTGGTGGAAGCCTCATCCCTGGAGGTTTTTGCAGCCAGGCTGGATGTGGCTGTGAGCAACCTGCTGTAGTGTGAGGTGTCCCTGCCCATGGCAGGGGGGTTGGAGCTGGCTGAGCCTTGAGGTCCCTTCCAACCCCAACAATTCTGTGATTCTATGGTATGTTTAGGAAGAGGAGGATGTAGCTCTTGCCTCTCATGAAGGGGAATTTCAGTTTAATGATTAGAAGATCCCAATCACAATCTCTCTGCCCCTTATTTGCAAGAGGCCTGCAGTGACAGGACAAGGGGCAAGGCTTCAAACTAGAGAAGGGCAGATTTAGTTTGGATGTTAGAAACAATTTCTTCACTATGAGAGTGGTAGAACACTAGAACAGGTTGCCCAGGGAGGTGGTTGAGGTCCCATCCCTGGAGATATTCAAGGTGAGGCTCAACAGTGCTCTGGACAACCTGATCTAGTTGGGGATGTCCTTGCTGAGTGTGGGGAGGTTGGACTGAATGACTTTTGGAGGTCCCTTCTGGCCTGGACCATTCTGTGATTCTATTTTGTTATGGTGATGCTGTCATGTTGATGCCTACAGCTGGGGCTGTGGCTCCCTCAGTGCTCTACTGACTGGCTTGAAATTTGCTCAACATTTCAGGTTTTCTCCTCCTCACAGGCAACTCTGCTTCTGAGGTCTTGCAAACTGAAGGAGCAAAGAGATCCTTTTTGTTTCCCAAGATCAAAACCAAAGACCTGTTCTTCTGTTCCCCAGCCTTGCATTGCCTCTTGTGTGAGGGAGGTTGGAGTGAGCAGGGACAGCCTCTTCTCCTTGGTGCCAAGTGACAGGACCAGAAGAAATGGTTTCAAGCTGCACCAGGGGAGGTTGAGGCTGGGTGTTAGGAAATATTTCTTCAGTGAGAGGGTTCTCAAACATTGGAACAGGCTGCCCAGGGCAGTGGGGGAGGCACCATCCCTAGAGGTGTTCAAGCATCCTGGGGACCTGGTGCTTAGTGCCATGGTTTAGTGTTGACCCTTCAGTACTGGGTCAGGGGTTGGACTGGATGAGCTTTGAGGTCTCTTCCAGCTGGATGTACTCTGTGATTCTGTGTTGGCCTTGCATAAATAAAGGAATGAGGGAGACCTGCCTGCACCTCACAGTTTCACTTAGGGGGCAAGATTTGCCCTCTGCATCTTCCAATCTATCCCCACTGGCAGCAGAAGGAGCGCAGGGTGAAATCCTCCCCTGCCCCATGTGTAGGCACTGCAAATACACACTGCACAGCTTTACAGGGCCTGGGAGCAGCTGACCACACTCTCCTGGTGTTTCCAATTATAATCTGGTGCCTGGAAGAGGAAGAGACAGAAGGCACTTCTGCTCCTGTCCTTTGCTGTGCATGTGTGTGCAGCTGGCTGTGCAAACCCATCCTCTCTGCAAACTTCCCAGCCTGCAGCAAGTTTGCTTCTCTGATTTCTATGAAGGAACCAGAATCCTGGTTTTCCTCATCTGCAAGGAAATCCCCTTTTTTATCTCTTTGCTGCCAAAATCCTTCAGGACCTAGCCTAGAGGTAGTCTCACCCTCCCAGTCACAGCTTTTTATCCTCTGCTCTTCTCATGTAGGTCCTTCTTTCCCCCCTCCCTGATTTTCCTCCCTTCCCAATCATTATCATCATGCAAAACCTTCTGTCTCTTGCTATTCCCCAGACACCTCCAGCTCCCAAGGTCTCTACAGGTGCCTTATGCATGTGTGTGAAGAGCAATCAGTGCCTCACCTCCAATAATTGGAGTTGAGCCTTCAGAGCTGGGAGATGCATTTGATCTCTGCTGTTCTTCATGTGAGAGATGAAGCAGGGGACTGAGTTCTGCTGAACATAACACAGGAGGCTAAAGCAGCACAGGGCACAGGTACCTCTCCCTGCCTTGATGTCTGTTCTGCTCCTGCTCTCCATGGGGGCAGGTCTGTCCTGTTCCTTGTCCATGAAAACCACACATTGGTCTAAAGCTGTTTTGTTCTCTTAGCTTTTATCAGTGACATGGAAGCCAGCAAGGTGCATGGGTGCAGCACAGGGCTGCTCCTTGCAGTGCAGCATAACCAGTCCAGGGAAGGGCCAGTGCAGACACATGGCTGTGAGGAGAGCAGGGCCAGCACCTTGACATGAAACCACAAAGTTTCAAGAATGAAGAAAGATTGCAAGGGAACCCTTCTGCAAAGCTCTGCTGGGTTGTAGATACATGAGAGACTGTGGGGTTGCCTCTAAATGCTCCCTGAGAGATGCTCTCACTTGCAAACACATGAGACAGACATCTGCAGGTGTTTGACCAGGATGCTTCCTCTCACAGAATCAATCACAGAATCAACCAGGTTGGAAAAGACCTCAGAGCTCATCAAGTCCAACCTAACACCTCCTGACAACTAAACCATGGCTCCAAGTGCCACATCCAAGCTGGTTTTTTTTTGCACACCTCCAGGGATGGTGACTCCACCACCTCCCTGGGCAGTACATCCCGATGGCAAATCTCTCTCTGGGAAGAACTTCCTCCTAACATCCAGCCTAGACCTCCCCTGGCACAGCTTGAGACTGTGTCCCCTCCTGCTGCTGCTGGGTGCCTGGGAGAAGAGCCCAACCCCCACCTGGCTACAACCTCCCTTCAGGTAGCTGTAGAGAGCAATGTGGTCTCCCCTGAGCATCCTCTTCTTCAGGCAAAACAACCTCAACCCCCTCAACCTCTCTTCATAGGGCTTGTGCTCCAGACCCCTCCCCAGCCTTGTTGCCCTTCTCTGGACACGTTCCAGCATCTCAACATCTCTCTTAAATCGAGGGGCCCAGAACTGGACACAGGACTCAAGGTGTGGTCTAACCAGGTGCCCAAGAAGCCAGAACTGCCAGGGAAAGGCAAATCACCTTCTCCCCATTCCCTTGGTGAGCAGGCTACTCAAGGTGTGGTCTAACCAGGTGCCCAAGAAGCCAGAACTGCCTGGGGAAGGCAAATCACCTTCTCCCCATTCCCTTGGTGAGCAGGCTGGGTCCTGAACGGGGCTGGCATCCACAGGGGGAAGGGAGAGCAATTCCCCACAGCTGCCACCACGTTTAGCCAGGCGATGGTGTGTGCAGGAAACATGCTCATCTGTGAGCACTGCAGCAAATTACTGCCTTGTGATTATTTAGAGGGAGCTGCGTTTGTGGCTGAATTACCAACCAGCCCGGAGCAGAGCAACGGAGCGGTGACTCCACCTCACATGTCAGCAGGCAAAGCAACAACCCACTTGGGATAGTCATTAACAAATTAACTGAGCACCCGAGTCTCTCCCTCCCCGGGGGCGGGAGGGAGCTCTGTGTGCCTTGAAACCCGAAGTAGCAGATTTTGCATTTGCAACAGAGGTTTAGGGGGCAGCAACCTCGGCGCAGCCACAGCAGGCTGGGGCTGGCTGGTCCAGGAGGCAGCGCTGGGTAGGGCCAGGCTGAAGCGAGCTCGCCGAGAAGAGGCTGTGGAGGAGAACGGAGCAGGAGAAAGGCACAAGAACTGAAGAAAGGCAGAGGGAAGGCTCCTGGAGAGGCAGAGGGAGGGAGTGTGAGATGAAATGAGGGAGTGAGAAAAAAGCGGGAGAAAAAAAATTAACAGCTTGCTTTATTCCTTTTCCTTTTTAGACAACATTATGCTGCTACACAGAAGGACTAATTTAGCTCTCTGCACAGCCCCGGTGACCCTTCCTAATAGAAACCATTTAAATCTTTAAACAATTTCCATGAAAACGTAACTTGGGTGCAGATAGATTTCTTCCCCCCCTCCTGCTCCCATCCCCAGTGCAATCCTTCAAATCTCTGACAGCTTCCATTATCTCTTAATGAAGTGAGAGCATCGTCCTCCGGGGACGTGGCGGCCCGGGGGCTCCAGCGCTGGAACGAGGCTCACAAATAAAACTCAGAGGAGGGGAAAGCATAACTCAAAGGCTCAAGGGGGCAGCTCCACACTCAGAGACTTAAGATCCAGCAGGGCAGTGATCAAATTCCATGCTGGCTGACACTCTACTCTCTCCAGCCCAGGTGCCTCCACCATGCCTGCTGTTGGCTGAGCCACTCTCATCAGACCTGGGCTGAGTGGACCTTCCCTTGTGCCCTCTCTCTCCAGCCTGTGTCAAGGTGAGGGTGAGGATAACACCACTCAGAGGTCCCCTTGCTCAGAGGTCCAATGCTGCTAGGAGTTGCAGGAGCCACCACTGCTACTGACCCACAGGGAAAGGAGCTCAGAGCCCTGGGAGGTCAGGCTAGAGAAAGGAGAGCCCAGAGTAGCCTCTTTAAAATGTCATCCTGGGACATGCCAGGCTGCCTGAGAAGAGGGCTGTGAGCACATTGCCACACAAGGAGGAGAGCTCAGCTTGGGGCAGCCACCCAGCTGCCCCAGCACAGGCACCAGAAGATCTCCAGTCCCTGCAGCACAGTCCTCAGACACACCAGGGTTATACATGCAGGAGGTCTGTGATGCAGGAGGACTGAGGATGGCACCTGGGCCATCTTCAGACCCAGGCCCCACAGCTACAGGGCCAGGGAGGCTGAACAGAGAGGCTCAGGAGCATCTTGCAAAGCAGACGGAGTTCTGCATTGCCTTCTAACACCTTGCCACATGTATCAGGAGAAACCATCTGCACCACAGGGACAGGGCCAGGCTGGGATGCAGTGACACAGAAACACTCTGGATGCTCTTTAGATATGGCAGGAGCCACAAACATTTCCAGCTACAAACCTTTCTGTGTGCTTGCCCCATGGGAAGCACAGGAACCTCTGGGGCTCATGCAGGGCAGCAGGACAAGGGGCAACAAGGGGCACAAAGTGGAAGCCAGGACATTCCATCTGAAGAGGAGGAGACACTTGTTTGGTGTGAGGGTGCTGGAGTCCTGGGGCAGGCTGCCCAGGGAGGTTGTGGAGTCTTCTCTGGAGAGATTCCAACCCCACCTGGACAAACTGCTGAGGGGAAGTCTGCTTTAGCTGATTTCCAGAGGTCCCTTCCAACCTCCACCATGCTGGGATTCTGGGATTCTATATGCTGAGGTCTTGGCATCATCTAGAGCAGCCTTGAGGCTGCTCTGAGTTTTTTTTGTCTCCCCATCTCAACCAGGATGCCATCAGTAGCATCCTCTCCTGAACAGTGACACAGAAACACTCTGGATGCTCTTTAGATTTTGTAGGAGCCACAAACATTTCCAGTTGCAAACATTTCTGTGTGCTTGCTCCATGGGAAGCACAGGAACCTCTGGGTTTCATGCAGGCCAGCAGTATGCTGTGGGTCTCCTGCAGGGAAACCTGCAGCAAGGTGGAAAGGCAGAGCAGAGGCTCTTGCACCCTGCTCTTCTCCAGGGTGGAGGGCTGCATCACACAAGGGTTTGTGGTGGTGTGGGGGAGGTTTGAGAGAGAGGATATAATGGAAAATAGATGTAAAGGGCTGGAAATGAGGAGAGAAAGGCTGAACCACTCTAGAGCTGACAGGAGACAGTATGGAAAAGGGATAAAAAGTCAGGAAGGTCTCAGGGGAGAAAAGATTCACAAGAAGGGGGACTATTGACTTGAACAAAAGAGAGATGAAAGCAGAAAGCAACAGCAGGGGAAAAGAAATAGCTATTTCCAGACAACAAAATGAAGTTGGAAATATTCTGGGCCAGAAGGAAGAAAAGAGAACAAAAATATGACCAAGAGTTAAGAATTCAAGGTGTTGAAGTTGCTCAAGTTTAAAAAAACAAAGAAAGAAAAGAAATAAAGGAAGGGAAAGCATAAAGATAAGGAGATGAGTAGTGCAAGGAGCTCTTCTTTCAGCAGCTGTTTGTTCTCCATGGTGTGCTGCACTGGGCTGGCATGGGCCACAGTGATATCAAGCCAAGACTCTCCAGCTCTGAACAAAACATCATCCAGAGGGATGCCAGCATGCCATCCAGAGGGACCTGGACAGGCTGGAGAGCTGGGCACAAGCCAGCCTCATGAGGTTCAACAAGACCAAGTGCAAGGTCCTGCAGCTGGGTCAGGGCAATCCCAAGCACTGATAGAGGCTGGGCAGGGACTGGCTGGAGAGAAGCCCTGAAGAAAAGGACTTGGGGGTGCTGGGGGATGAGAAGCTCAACAGGAGCCAGCAGTGAGCACTTGCAGCCCAGAGAGCCAAGCAGAGCCTGGGCTGCAGCAGGAGAAGTGTGGCCAGCAGGGCCAGGGAGGTGATTCTCCCCCTCTGCTCCACTCTGCTGAGACCCCACCTGGAGTACTGCATCCAGTTCTGGAGCCTCTGTTCCAAGAGGGATATGGACATGGGGGAAGGTGTCCAGAGAAGGACCAGGAGGATGAGCAGAGGGCTGGAGCTGCTCTGCTATGAGGACAGACTCAGAGTTGGGACTATTCAGTCTGGAGAAGGCTCCAAGGAGACCTTCTTGCGGCTTTCCAGTATCTGAAGGGGGCTACAAGAAAGCTGGGGAGAGACTTTTTAGGGTGCCAGGTAATGATAGGACTGGGGGAAATGGAGCAAAACTAGAAATGGATAGATTCAGATTGGATGTTAGGAAGAAATTCTTCCCCATGAGGGCACAGGTTGCCCAGGGAGGTGGTGGAAGCCTCATCCCTGGAGGTTTTTGCAGCCAGGCTGGATGTGGCTGTGAGCAGCCTGCTGTAGTGTGAGGTGTCCCTGCCCATGGCAGGGGGTTGGAACTGGCTGATCCTTGAGGTCCCTTCCAACCCTGACAATTCTATGATTCTATGACCATTCCCAAGCCTGCTCCATGAACTGGCACTGTGTGGTCTCAGCATCCTCCCCCTCAAATTGCCTCCAGGCCACTGGACTGAGGAGCCCAAACTGGAGGCTGCTGGAGTTCTGTCTAAACACTGCTGCCAAAGAACCCCAACTCTGGGAATATTCCAGTGGAATTCTGTCATCCAGAGGAAAGATGAAGTCTCTGAAGAGAAATAGGGAAAGCTTTTCTTTGCTCTAGGACACCTTGCTCCTGCTGGGTTCTCCTCTCCTGCTTCCTTCTTGCCCCACTCCTGGCAGGCAGGAATGCTCAGGCTGGGACAGGCAGGGATGTGCCCTCCCCACAGCCCCACTCACTGCATTGGGCAGGCTCAAAGCAATCCCTGGGTTGCCTGGGGAAAGAGCATCAGGAAAGGGCACTGCTCATCTGCAGACAGGGTGGCTGGGGGCAGGAAGGTGTGAAGATGGCTTCAGCTGCCAGCAGCAAGCCAGGAGCCAGCTGCCCACACAGCCCCCAGAAGTGCCACTCCTGGGTTGCAACTGCAGCTGGAGCATTGCTCTCATCTAGCACCAAAGCCTCCAGCACAGCCCTGGGCTGGGGCCTGACAGAGCTCCTTGCTGATGGCTGAACAAGGCAGCTACCAGTCAGGGAAAGAGCAACCCTATGGAGCAGGATAGGTTTGGGACTGAGCTGCTGGAGAGCTGTGAAGGGGCAAAGGTCCTGGTGGATGGGAGGTTGACCATGAGCCAGCAATGTGCTCTGGTGGCCAAGAAGGCCAATGGCATCCTGGGGTGGATTAGAAGGGCTGTGGTCAGTAGGTCAAGAGAGATTCTCCTCACAGAATCACAGAATCAATAAGGTTGGAAAAGACCTCAAGGATCATCAAAGTCCAACCTGTCACCCCAGACCTCATGACCACTAAACCATGGCACCAAGTGCCACATCCAATCCCCTCTTGAACACCTCCAGGGATGGTGACTCCACCACCTCCCTGGGCAGCACATTCCAACATCTAACAACTCTCTCCATGAAGAACTTTCTCCTCACCTCCAGCCTAAACCTCCCCTGGCACAGCTTGAGACTCTGCCCTCTTGTTCTGCCACTGCTTGCTTGGGAGAAGAGCTCAACCCCCACCTGGCTACAACCTCCCTTCAGGTAGTTGTAGACAGCAATGAGGTCTGCCCTGAGCCTCCTCTTCTCCAGGCTGAACACCCCCAGCTCCCTCAGCCTTCTCTCTTGGCATCACCTAGAGCAGCCTTGGGACTGCTCTGAGTTTTTTTGTCTCCCCATCTCACACAGGCTGCCATCAGTAGCACCCTCTCCCGAACCAGACACATCCAGATTTCCTTCCATCCCAGTCTGGGACTCAGAGGGACAGCTTCTCTCCCAGGGATGGGAAATCCAGCACGGAGGGGCTGGCATGGACCCTGCAGAGGAGGGATGAGTTGATGGGACCTGACCCTGCTGTGCATGGAGAGCAGAGGGCTGGGTAGAGAGAGCTGTGAAGGGGTGTCAGAGCCTCTTCCTCTGCTGCTGCTCTTTTTGAGCCAGCATGGAGAGGCACCACCAGCTCTGATGAGGTGAGGAGGGGTTTGGAGGGGTAGTGGGGTGGTGGCCAATGGCTGCCTGTCAGGTTTGAGTGCCTGCAGCCCAGCAGCCAGCTCCAAAGGCAGCTTTTAGCCAGTTCCCTTCCTCCACATTGCCCTCTCCCTGCCTGGGCAGGGTGAGCAGGACTGAGTTAACCTCCTCAGCCTCTAATCAAAGGCTTGTGTACACAGAAAAGGATTGATGGAGCTTGTCTGCCTGGTGGCCTCACACCACAGCTCCCATTACACCATTAACTCCCCGAGCTGAGTGCCTGGACCCGCATCGGCACCCAAGAAATAATGGCCCTGGAAGCTGAGTTACAGACAGATTGCTGGGAAGCAGTGGGCCACAGAAATGGCCATTTCCACCCTGGGGTGCTCTGAGGAACCAGAGACCTGCTGACAGGAGGAGGAGGAGGAGGAGGAGGAGGAGGAGGAGGAGGAGATGGGGGGGCACTCGCTCTGCCGGGAGCATGGGCAGAGGGCTGGGTACAAACACCACTGCCCCACAGGACTTTGGGTGAGGTGCAGCCTGAAGGACCCATTCTGAGGGGTCTGATGAAGAAAAAGCAATACCCTGGGAGCAGAGAGCCTTGGGGAAATTCCACCATCCATGACCAGAGGAGTCAATAAACCCAGAGGGCTGCAGAAGCTGTGCCCAGGCAGTCGCCCAGGAGCAGGCAGGCATCCCACACCAGCATCACTTCTGAGACCTTGGACCTGTCCTGTTCTGCTTTGAGAACTGAGGGGTGTTGAGGGATTTTGTGCAGCCAGAAGAGAGACCTCTCATCCCTGGACAGCCCAGGCTGTGGGGCTGTGTGGGGATGCAGAAAAGGGATGAGCAAATGTACCTTATCTTGTGGGTGACAGCCAGAGCAGCAGGCTGTGGAGACAGCCTCACTGCAACCTAAGCAAGGCTGATTTATTAACAGCAGCTGGAACAGCAGACACTGAGAGGACTCCACCTGCAACAGGGGCAAGCTCTTTAGTCAGGTGTTCAATGTGGAAGACAGTGGGTCAGATCCTGACTGCTGGTGAGGATGGAGCTGCAGCTCAAGTGGGTGCCAGGATTATGGATTCACTGCCTTCTCCTTCCTTCTGGTTGGAGTCAGAAGTGTCACCCCACAGCTGGTATGCCCTTGCAAAAAGCTATTGCTGCAGCTGCTGGAGCAGCAGCATCCCTCCTTGATGCTCCGCAGGGTGGGAAAACTCAGCCAACAGTTGCAGTGGGATGAGGCTGGTACCAGCTTCCCCTGAGCACAGGAGCAAGCTGTCCTTCCCCAGTGGGTGTGCAGCATGACCTGACCTGCTCTCCAGAGCCTGTTTGGGAGAGCTCTGCTCTCCATGGAGGAAACCTCAGCCTCCAGCCTCCATGGCCATGAGCATCTGGGAAGTGGGATGCTACTGACACCCAGTGGCTCTGTACATCCTGCAGACTGGGGCTGCTTCCTTTGCTGGTGGAGGAGAGGTGTCATAGGATGATAGAATTGTCAGGGTTGGAAGGGACCTCAAGGCTCAGCCAGTTCCAACCCCCCTGCCATGGGCAGGGACACCTCACACCACAGCAGGTTGCTCACAGCCACATCCAGCCTGGCTGCAAACACCTCCAGGGATGAGGCTTCCACCACCTCCCTGGGCAACCTGTGCCAGTCTCTCACCACCCTCATGGGGAAGAATTTCTTCCTAACATCCAATCTGAATCTCCCCATTTCTAGTTTTGCTCCATTCCCCCCACTCCTGTCACTCCCTGACACCCTAAAAAGTCCCTCCCCAGCTTTCTTGGAGCCTCCTTCAGATACTGGAAGGCCACAAGAAGGTCTCCTTGGAGCCTTCTCTTCTCCAAACTGAACAGCCCCAACTCTCTCAGTCTGTCCTCATAGCAGAGCAGCTCCAGCCCTCTGCTCATCCTCATGGCCCTTCTCTGGACACATTCCAGCACCTCCAGATCCTTCCTGTAATAGTGACTCCAGAACTGGATGCAGTGCTCCAGGTGGGGTCTCACCAGAGCAGAGTCCATGACACCCAGTGGCTCCATGCATCCTGCAGGCTGGGACTGGCTCCCTTGCTGGTGGAGGAGAGGTGTCCATGACACCCAGTGGCTCCATGCATCCTGGGGAGACTCACCTGTGGAGGGATGGGGTTGGAGCCTCTGTGTCACCATGTGCTTGTGGAATGGCCAGCAGAGAGACCCTGGCAATATGGGTTTGCAAGTGGCCAATGAGAGTTGGGGAAGAAGCAGGTGAATCTCAGAAGCTTGTGGCTCCATGTTTAGCTCAACAGTGTCTGCCTCATGTCCCATGCCTGGGGCTACAAAACCTGCAGTCTTTACCCCCATCCTAGCCACATCCACCCCTGCAAAGGGCTATGTGGTTTTATTCTCTATTCCAGAGAAATAAATGACCTAAATTGCCACAGAAATGCTGGAAGGTGGGAGGAGGAGAGAGGTTAGGGGTTAGTCTCTTCTGAGCCTGCCAGATTCCCCTGCCAGATCCAAGAGGCCAGCTCTGACCTCTGCAAACCACAACCCCTGCAGGGCAGAGGCTGGGATCTGAGCTGTCCTGTGACAGCCTCCCTCCACAAACACTCTGCCTCCAGGCAAGGAAGCAGGTTAGGACTGGAAGTGGATTAAGCTAAATCAGGAAACCCCAATCACATTCCAGAAGAAGGCTGAGGCTATCTGCACAGGGAGTTATTTAAGAGCAGCAGTGGAGCTTTTCAGTCCATCCCACATGTCATTGCAGCCCGAAAATCAATGGAGCAAACAAAGAGCACAGAAAAAAAATAAACAACAAGCTGCCAGCATTCAGCACCCCCACGGTGCAGAACCAAAGCAGACACAGCCTCTGACCTGGAGAACTGCAACAGAGAAGAGGGACACAGAATGGAGTGAGAAAGGCTTCAGGAGCTGAGAAGAAAGCATCTTCCCATGGCTGACAAGCTCCTGTTGGAGCTCAGGAGAGCACCCAGAGGCTGCCAAGAGAGAAAAATAAATTTTTAATTAGCTGCTATTACCAATTGCTTTGCAGACAGAAGCTGCTGGTACCAGGAACCCCCTGCACAGAGACAGACAGCTCCGTGGGACAGGGTCTGCATGAGCAGGCACCAAAGGGCAGCGAGGCAGCCACTTACCTAAGGAGGATTATCTTAGTCCCATAGTGGAGCAGCCACGGCTCTTGAGGGCTCAGAGGAAGAGGGGGTGGAGAAGTGCAACTGTGGGTGGAGAGGGAAAAAAAAAAAAAGGCAACAGAAGCACTAAAGGAAAATCACAGTGGCCGCAGCACATGGTGCACAGATTTGGTGCAGAGCACACAGATTTTGTTTGTATTGCTCCGGAGAGGGCTGGTAGCTCTCTCTCTCTCTCTGCTTACAGGATCAGGAAATGCTGGGGGAAGAAAAGGCATCAAATCCGGGCTCCGAGTAAGGACAGAAGGCAAAGACTGGAAGTTTGTTTCTGCATTTGATTCCCAGGCCGGCGTTGCCTCCTCTTTGTTATGCAAAAGAGGGAGAGCCCCGAGGATGCTTAGGGGACTGGAGCAGCTCCCCTATGAAGAGAGACTGAGAGCCCTGGGGCTGTTTAGTCTGGACAAGAGAAGGCTGAGAGGGAATCTGATCAATGTCCATCAATATGTGAGGGGTGGGTGTCAAGTGGAGGGGGCCAGGCTCTTTTGGGTGGGGCACAGTAATCAGAC
Source organism: Indicator indicator (assembly GCF_027791375.1). Taxonomy (NCBI): domain Eukaryota; kingdom Metazoa; phylum Chordata; class Aves; order Piciformes; family Indicatoridae; genus Indicator; species Indicator indicator. The sequence continues at coordinate 10,773,574 of NC_072039.1, forward strand.
AAGGAACAATGGGTTCAGACTTGAACACAGCAGATTTCAGCTCAACATGAGGAGAAACTTCTTTCCAGTGAGGGTGACAGAGCCCTGGAGCAGGCTGCCCAGGGGAGTTGTGGAGTCTCCTTCTCTGGAGACTTTCCAAACCCAGCTGGATGCATTCCTGTGCAGACTCCCCTGGGTGATCCTGCTCTGGCAGGGGGGTTGGACCTGATGATCTCTGGAGGTCCCTTCCAACCTCTGCTATACTGTGAGACTGTGACCCTGTTAACCAGGGGCATGGGAAGGCTCCAAGTACCACAATCCAGGGGAATGATTCTCGGGTGTCCAAGGAGTGCATGGGAATGCACTGGCTGAATTAATGCATCATTTCCATCTGTAATTTCTTGGCCCAGATGGGCCCTGCTGGCAACCTTCACAGCACACTCCCCCCCGCCAGCTCTGCTCTGATTAGCACTGACTCTGTTATGATTATTATGAGCAGAGACAGCTGATCAATGTCTACTCAATAAGCAGAACCAGATGTCAGTCACTCCAGCACAGCCTCCCTCCTCCTCTGCAGGGACACAGGGGTGAGGGGTGCCTTGCTTCTGGGCTGCAGCCCAAGTGCAGAAGGAAAGGAAGGGTGGCTCCACTTTCAGCACCCAAACCGTGATGGCTGCTTGTGTGGCAGCAGCATAGAACCATAGAACCAGAGAATTGTTAGGGTTGGAAGGGACCTCAAGAATCAGCCAGTCCCAACCCCCCTGCCATGGGCAGGGACACCTCACACCACAGCAGGTTGCTCACAGCCACATCCAGCCTGGCTGCAAACACCTCCAGGGATGAGGCTTCCACCACCTCCCTGGGCAACCTGTGCCAGTCTCTCACCACCCTCCTGGGGAAGAATTTCTTCCTAACATCCAATCTGAACCAACTCACTTCTATTTTTTTTCCATTTCCCTCAGTCCTATCACTCCCTGGCACCCCAAAAAGTCCCTCCCCAGCTTTCTTGTAGCCCCCTTCAGATACTGGATGGCCACAGTAAGATCTCCTTGGAGTCTTCTCCTCTCCAGACTGAACAACCCCAACTCTCTCAGTCTGTCTTCATAGGAGACATCGACCTGCTCAGAGCTGTATTCTTCATGACAGGACTTCTGGTGTCTCTTAGCAGAGGTAAACCTCTCCAGGGCCCAAGAAGGTTGCCTCTGCCACCCCTTGCAGTGCCTGAGCACGCAGTGCCTGTACCCTGTGATGAGAAATCCTCTCAGGTGCCAGCTGCCATCGCGCTGCACCCACATTTCCCTGGCTGCGCTCAGCGCTCATCTCGCACCTAAGAATTGGAAGATGAAGATCCTGAGCTGACCTTCCATCTGGCCCTGTCTCCCTTCTGCAGTCTCCAGCCCTCTGCATTAACAAACAGCTCTTCCCTGTCTTCCCACTCTTCCCCCCCTCCCTCCCCACTTGACACTTTTTCAATAGCCTTGTTTCCTTCGGTTTGTTTGGCTCCCTGCAGCACGCCGCAGCTCCTTGCTCCTCTGCCTTCTGCACAAATTGCTTTCCTCTTCTGCATTGTCTGGAGAGAGTGGTGAAGGAGGAGTGGAAGAATCACAGCCCCTTTTCTCATCTCTGATTGCCCACTTCCCCTCTCTCCAAGCACACTTTCCCAGTTGGGAGCAAAACCAGACAGCAGTGGCTGAGGATCGTTTTTGAGGCTGCAGGATGGAATGACTCCCTGGCTTCACAAGCAGAATGCCCTGCAGGGATGAGGGAGAAGCAGCAGTGAAGCAATGCTGGGGGGAAAGGGATGCTCAGGTTCCTGCTCTCTGCTCCCATTTCTCTGCTCCAGCAGCAATGAGTGTCCAGGTGCAAAGCAAGCAAGTCATGGCTACAAGGTGGGAAGTGAAGATGCCTGACTGGGATGCTGTTAGCCTGTTAGCCCTACAGACAGAGGTAAAGAAGAGGAGGCTCAGGGCAGACCTTATTGCTCTCTACAACTACCTGCAAGGAGGTTGTAGCCAGGTGGGGGTTGGGATCTTCTCCCACACAACCAGCACCAGAACAAGAGGACACAGTCTCAAGCTGTGCAGGGGGAAGTTTAGGCTGGAAGGGAGGAGAAAGTTCTTCACAGGAAAAGTAATTGGCCATGGAATGTGCTGCCCAGGGAGGTGGTGGAGTCACCATCCCTGGAGGGCTTCAAAAAAGGATTGGATGTGGCACTTGGAGCCAGGGTTTAGTTAGTCCTGAGGTGCTGGGTGATAGGTTGGACTTGATGAGCTCTGAGGTCTTTTCCAACCTTGTTGATTCTGTGATGATTCTATGACAAGGCTTTATGCATCCCCATGCAGGGCCTGGACTCTCACCACAGGAAAACTCAAGATCAGCTTCAGACCCCAGTGAGGACACAACCAAAATGTCCACATTGCTCTAAGCAGCTGCTGAGTCCTTATTTTCTTCCCTCAGCCTGGCTCCCATCCAGCACAAGGACTATCCTGGAGGTTTTTGCAGCCAGGCTGGATGTGGCTGTGAGCAACCTGCTGCAGTGTGAGGTGTCCCTGCCCATGGCAGGGGGTTGGCACTGGCTGAGCCTTGAGGTCCCTTCCAACCCTGACAATTCTGTGATTCTATCCCCTCATGGGTGCACAAAGGGTGTGGAGCCAGGGGGGGCAGGGGTGTCCTGTGTGGATTTGGACACCTGAAGGGCAGGAGCAGCTTTTGGGCTTGGTGTTAATGCTGGTTTGGAGTGCTGTGCCTGGGAGACTGCATTGCTGTAGTCTGGCCAAGGGGTGATGAAGTCATGACTAACTATCTGCCAGGATGAGGTGGAATCTCCTTGCCACTTTGGGATGACAGAAGACATCACTCATGGTCGTTCCTCTGTGAGAGGAATTCAGAAGTACAGCAAAAAAACATGCCACCACTTGCAGATGTGAACTTCTGACCAAGAAGAGGCTTAATCAGGAGAAGCTGCAAACTCTCCAAAATGTTGGAGTGGTTTTTTTTTGTCCTGGATTGAGCAGATCCAGCCCTTCTGCTGCCCTGCTTGGCTCCAACAAGCTATCAGCCTTCCAGGAGCAGGTGTGTCCAGCTAGCAGTTAGCTGTGCCACCTTTAGCATCCTGGTGCTGCCAGAGCAGCTTGAGCCCTGGGTGTGAAATGCTGAACCCTGGGGGCTGCAAGGGAGGCCCCCAACTGGGGAGGTGCAATCCTGAACACAGGTGGTGGTCACCACAGAGAGCTGGCCCTGGCCTGCTGCCACTGCTCCCAGGTGAGGACCACCATCCTGCCCAATCCAGAGGGATGCACAGGGATGCAGGTGAGCACCAGCTGCCTCCTGGCAGTGGCAAAGGATCTGTTGGTGGCACTGGGGCTGTTTCAGCTGGTGCACTGGCCCACACCCAGCTGCCCAGAGAGCTGGGATGCAGGCTTCAGCCAGCAGAGCATGGAGCTGGCCTTTGAATAACATTTAAGACACCATTTTGCAGGCATCTGTGCAGTTCATTACTCTCCAAACAAACCCAGCTTACATCACACCTCATGGCAGTCTGGGCACCAATCAACCCCAGTCCCTCCTCTCCAGAGACCCTGTGACAAATGGCAAGCCCAGGATCAGCTGCTGAGCTTGGACTGCCCTGGAACCACAGCCAGCAGGCAGAGCAGTGCACATGGACCCAGACTGGGTCGTGGGACCTGCCTGCCAGGGAGTGGGGCTGCAGGGAGGGACTGTGGGCAGGACTGCTGGGCACCAGACCTTCCAGGCTGAGCCAGGTGTGTTCTGAAGCCCAGTGCACACTTTCAGCACACTTTCAGTGCACACTTCAGCTGAAGCAGGCTGTTTGCTGCTGCTGAGGGATGAGCCATGCCAGCACAGTGCCATCCTGCACTCCTGAACAGGCTGCACAGGGGCAGGGCCTGCTTTGAACCCAGGCAGCAGACAGGGCTCCCTGTATCAGCTCAGTCATCTTGACAGGGCAAACAGTTTGCACCTTTCTGGTTCAAGAAGCCCTGGGAAAGCTGTGCTGGCACAACCAGGAAAGCCTCCCTTGAAGAGGGGATAAAGCCCAGGTGTGAGCAGCCAGCACATGGCAAGGTCCCAGCACATAGCAAGGTCCCAGCAAGGTCCCAGCACATAGCAAGGTCCCAGCACATAGCAGGGTCCCAGCACATGACAAGGTCCCAGCACATGGCAGGGTCCCAGCACATAGCAGGGTCCCAGCAAGGTCCCAGCACATAGCAAGGTCCCAGCACATGACAGGGTCCCAACACATGACAAGGTCCCAGCACATAGCAGGGTCCCAACACATGGCAAGGTCCCAGCACATGGCAAGGTCCCAGCACATAGCAAGGTCCCAACACATGGCAAGGTCCCAACACATGACAAGGTCCCAGCACATAGCAAGGTCCCAGCACATAGCAAGGTCCCAGCACATGGCAAGGTCCCAGCACATAGCAGGGTCCCAGCACATAGCAAGGTCCCAGCACATGGCAAGGTCCCAGCACATAGCAGGGTCCCAGCACATAGCAAGGTCCCAGCACATAGCAGGGTCCCAGCACATGGCAAGGTCCCAGCACATGGCAAGGTCCCAGCACATGGCAAGGTCCCAGCACATAGCAAGGTCCCAGCACATGGCAAGGTCCCAGCACATAGCAAGGTCCCAACACATGACAAGGTCCCAGCACATAGCAGGGTCCCAGCACATAGCAGGGTCCCAGCACATAGCAAGGTCCCAACACATGACAAGGTCCCAGCACATAGCAGGGTCCCAGCACATGGCAAGGTCCCAGCACATAGCAGGGTCCCAGCACATGGCAAGGTCCCAGCACATAGCAGGGTCCCAGCACATAGCAGGGTCCCAGCACATAGCAAGGTCCCAGCACATGGCAAGGTCCCAGCACATGGCAGGGTCCCAGCACATAGCAAGGTCCCAGCACATGGCAAGGTCCCAGCACATAGCAAGGTCCCAGCACATGGCAGGGTCCCAGCACATGGCAGGGTCCCAGCACATGGCAGGGTCCCAGCACATAGCAGGGTCCCAGCACATGGCAGGGTCTCCCTCTGAGGCTGAAAATAGGAAGGGAAAAGGTGGAATACAAAGATGCTGAGAGGACTGCAACATGATATGGTTCATGGTCATGAGGTCTTGGGTGACAGGTTGGACTTTGATGATCCTTGAGGTGTTTTCCAACCTTATTGATTCTGTGATCTCTCCTATGAGGAAAGACTGAGAGAATTGGGGGGTTTAGTCTGGAAAACAGAAGGCTGAGAAGGGATCTCATCAACACTTACAAAGAATTAAAGGGTGGCTGTCAGGAGGGTGGGACCAGGCTTTATTCAGTGGTAACCAGTGACAGGACAAGGGGTAATGGGCACAAACTTGGGCAGAAGAAGTTCCATCTAAACATGAGGAGGAACTTCTTTAGTGTAAGGGTGATGGAGCACTGGAACAGGCTGCCAAGAGAAATGGTGGAGTCTCCATCTCTGGAGACATTCAGAACCCACCTGGACATGTTCCTGTGTGGCCTGCCCTAGGTGATCCTGCTTTGGCAGGGGGGTTGGACTCAGTGATCTCTGAAGATCACTTCCAATCCTTTCCATTCTGTGAAACCACTGCAGACATCAGACTGGAGCCATAAATCAGAGGTACCACATGCAAGGGGGAAAAAAAGAAACAAACCTCTATGACAGAATTCCTCTTTGGGCTCCCTTGGCTGGGGGCATCTCCCAGCTGAGCTTCTCCTGTGCTTTCCTCCAGCCATCCCCACCATCAAGGGCCTGCTCTGCTCCCTGCTGTGCCACGAGCCTCCCTGCCACTTCATCTGCCAGGCTGAGTGGATTTAGTGAATGAATTAATTTGGTTCTCAACTGGGTGTGACATCCATTCCCAAGCCAGAAAATAAACATTTCCCTTCCCTGATCTAGTGTGTCCCTTTCCATTTGTCATAGGCACAGCCTCATGTGTGCAGCCTCTCTGTGCCTCCCCCACCAGCAGGGGCTTGGATTTTCCATCCCTGAAGAGACAACCTCCCCATACTGGAGAAAATCCAAGAGAGAGCCAGGAGGATGCTTAGGGGACTGGAGCATCTCCCCTGGGAAGAGAGACTGAGAGCCCTGGGGCTGTTTAGTGTGGAGAAGAGAAGGCTGAGAGGGGATCTGATCAATGTCTATCAATATGTGAGGGGTGGGTGTCAAGTGGAGGGGGCCAGGCTCTTTTGGGTGGGACACAGTGATAAGCCAAGGAACAATGAGTTCAAACTTGAACATAGAAGATTTCAGCTCAACATGAGGAGAAACTTCTTTGATGTGAGGGTGACAGAGCCCTGGAGCAGGCTGCCCAGGGGGGTTGTGGAGTCTCCTTCTCTGGAGCCTTTCCAAACCCACCTGGATGCATTCCTGTGCAGACTCCCCTGGGTGATGCTGCTCTGGCAGGGGGGTTGGACCTGATGATCTCTGGAGGTCCCTTCCATCCTCTGCTACACTGTGAGACTGGGATACTGGTGTGCTGAGGGATTCCTTCCACCCATACCTTCTGGGGAGGGGATTGTCCCCACACATTCAGCTCTGGTGAGGCCACACCTTGAGCATTGTGTCCAATTTTGGGCACCTCAAGACAAGAGAGATGTGGAGGTGCTGGAGCCAGTGCAGAGTGCAACCAAGCTGGTGAAGAGCCTGGAGAATAGATCTTATGGAGAGCAACTGATGGAGCTGGGGCTGTGTGATCCTGTGATCCTCTGATCTTCCCCCCACCCATCCTGGTGCAGGGAGGAGGCTGAGGTATCCTTCTATGTTCCTGACCACTCCAGAAGGTTGAACAGGCAGAATGTTGGCATCTGGCTGTTGACTGTTGACTGAATCTGAGCCAGGTGGCCAAGAAAGCCAATGGCATCCTGGCTTGGATTAGAAACACTGTGGGCAGCAGGGGCAGGGAGGGGATCATCTCCCTGTGCTCAGCACTGGTGAGGTCACAGCTCCAGTGCTGTGTTCAGTTCTGGGCTCCTCACTACAAGAAGGAAATTGAGGGGCTGGAATGTGTCCAGAGAAGGGCAATGAGGCTGGAGAAGGGTCTGGAGCACCTGGGCTATGAGGAGCAGCTGAGGGAACTGGGGGTGTTCAGTCTGGAGAAGAGGAGGCTGAGGGGAGACCTCACTGCTCTCTACAGCTCCCTGAAAGGAGGTCGTGGAGAGGCTGCTGCTGGTCTCTTCTCACAGGTAATTAGTGACAGAAAAAGAGGGAATGGCCTCAAGCTGTGGCTGGGTAGGTTTAGACTGGACATGAGGAAAAAAAAAAATCCCCAGCAAGAGTGGTCAGGGATTGGAACAGGATGTCCAGATGGAGTCACCACCCCTGGATGTGTTTAAAGGTCATTTAGATGTGGTGCTTGGGGGTCTGGGTTGGACTTGATGCTCCCAAGGGTCTTTTCCAAGCTGACTGATTCTGTGGTGCTGTGGTCCTGCTGCCTCTGGCACTGCAGGGCACCACATGTTGCTCAGGAACTGATACTACATTTCTTGTAGGTCATCACAGCCACAGACAACAACCTCCCTCAGCTGTCAGCAGAAGCTTTTGCAACCTCACATCTGAAATGCATTTATGCACATTTGCTCCCCTGCCAATTTCATATTCAAGTGTCTATATCCTTCTCCCCCCATGGTGCTGTTCAGTGTGATGCACACAGGCAGAGTGCTCCTGTTCCTACTCAAATTCTGTTTTGCTCAGCTTAATAAGCCAAAAGCCTCCACTGCAAACCACACTTCTCACTCCCCTGGCCAGCCTTTTTTTTTTTTTTTTTCCCTGCTGTTCCAGTTTTTGGATGGATGCCACAAAAAAACAGTGATCTTGTGCTTAAAAGCCATGCAGATGTGGTGCTTGAGGACATGGCTTAGTAGAGAACAGGATAGAGTTTAGGTAAGACTTAATGGTTGGACTTGAGGATCTTGAACTGCTGGAACACTGGAGCAGAATGCCCAGGGAGGTGGTTGGGGTCCCATCCCTGGAGATACTCAAGGTGAGGCTCATCAGGGCTCTGGACAACCTGATCTAGTTGGGGATGTCCCTGCTGACTGCAGAGGGGGTTGGACTGGATGAGCTTTGGAGGTCCCTTCCAACCCAAACCATTCTGTGATTCTATGATTCAATGATTCTATGACTCTATGACTCTATGATTCTATAATTCTATGATTCTATAATTCTATGATTCTATGAGTCTATGATGCTATGATTCTATAATTCTATGATTCTATGATTCTATGAGTCTATGATTCTATGATTCTATAATTCTATGATTCTATGATTCTATGATTCTATAATTCTATGATTCTATAATTCTATGATTCTATGATTCTATGATTCTATGATTCTATGTTTCTATGATTCTACCATTCTGTGATTCTATCCTTAAGTGACTGCACCACAACCACACCTGGTCCCTTTCAGAGGCGTGTGAGACTGCAACTGGACCCAAAATTTGGCTATAAACTGGAGAGGTGATGCTTTCTTCTAGTGCTCTCCTAGAAGAGAGGTTGTAGCCAGGTGGGGGTTGGGCTCTTCTCCCAGGCACCCAGCAGCAGAAGGAGGGGACACAGTCTCAAGCTGTGCCAGGGGAGCTCTAGGCTGGATGTTAGGAGGAAGTTCTTCACAGAGAGAGATTTGCCATTGGGATGTGCTGCCCAGGGAGGTGGTGGAGTCACTGTCCCTGGAGATGTTCAGGAGAAGCCTGGATGAGGCACTTAGTGCCATGGTCTGGTTGATTGGATAGGGCTGGGGGATAGGTTGGACTGGAGGATCTCAAAGGTCTCTTCCTAACTGGTTGATTCTATGATTCTATGAATACTCAGGGATCAATTGGCCAAATCTGAGCTCTCAGCAGCACAACTCCTTGCTGCTACATCTCCTAGTTTGCCCCCTCCATATTAGGGGGTCTTCATTTTCTTCCCCAGTGACTCAGTGACTTCGTTGCCTTGCATCTTTCAGGAGACACTAAATGTGTTCTGACCTGCTCTGGGGGTGTATGTGTTTGGCTGGGCTGTGCATATCTTACAGCTCTTCCATGCTCCATGAACCCAGATCACACAGAATTACAGAATCACAGAATCACAGAGTGTTAGGGGTTGGAAGGGACCTCCAAAGCTCATCCAGCCCAACCCCCCTGCCAGAGCAGGGTCACCTAGAGCAGGTCACACAGGAACACAGCCAGGTGGGTTTGGAATATCTTCAGAGAGGGAGACTCCACAACCCCCCTGGGCAGCCTGTTCCAGGGTTCTGTCACCCTCACAGGGACATAATTCCTCCTCCTGTTTCCATGGAACTTCCTCTGCCTCAGCTTCCACCACTGCCCCTTGTGCTGGCATTGGGCATCACCCAGCAGAGCCTGGCTCCAGCCTCTGGGCACTCATCCTGCACATCTTTATCACCAGCAATGAGGTCACCCTCTCAGGCTCCTCCTCTCCAAGCTCCAGAGCCCTCAGCTCCCTCAGGCTCTTCCCATAAGGAAAATCTTCCACTGCCTTCATCATTTATGTGGCTCTGTGCTGGACTCTCTCAAGCAGTTCCCTGAGGTCCTTCTTGAACTGAGGGGCCCAGACCTGGACACAATATTCCAGCTGTGGCCTCACCAGGGCAGAGTAGAGAGGGAGGAGAACCTCTCTGAACCTACTAACCACACTTTAAAGTTCAGAATACCTTGGGTAAGAGACAGCACATTCTAAACCCTGCACACTTGCAGGCAAACCACTTCCCTGCCTCTTTTCAGCTGCAGTCCTGCTGTGCTTGTGGGCAGAGCCCTGGTGCTGTGAAGCCTGGAAGCCAATTAGCACTGTTAAGAGCCTTGCCACTGTTTCAGAAATCATTTGCAATTACAGGTGTATTCTGGCATGATGTGATTAGAGAGGAAAGAAGCTTTGAAGTGGTTCAGCATAAGAAATCACCTCCTCACACAGCTGACAGAGCTTCCCAGGGCTGAGCACAGAGGTTCAGCCTTAGGAGGAGCATTTGTAGTCCCTCCCATAAGGAGAGGCCAGAGGGGCAGTTTGTTGGAGCAATCTCTCACTGGACTGTCCCAACACAAAGCTGCTCTGGAAAGCAGGGAGCTCTTTAGGGAGGAGTAGTTGTTAAGATTTGTCAAATCCATTCCCCCCTCCCCCCACCCCCATCAGCTGTACAAATCCATTTCAGGATTTGTAAATTCATTCTAGTATTAGATTAATAGGTTTCATGATTCACAGCCTGGTCTCCAAGCTGGTGACACATGGGTTTGATGGGTGGACCACCAGATGGATACAGAACTGGCTTGATGGCTGCACCCAAAGAGTGGCTGTCGATGGCTCCATGTCCCAGTGGAGGCCAGGGACCAGCAGAGTCCCTCAGGGATCAGTCCTGGGACCAGGCTTGTTCAACATCTTTGTTGGTGCCATGGACAGAGGCATTGAGTGCAGCCTCAGCAAGTTTGCTGCTGACACCAAGCTGTGTGGTGCAGCAGACAGGCTGGAGGGAAGGGATCCATCCAGAGGGACCTGGACAGGCTGGAGAGGTGAGGCCAGGACAACCTCAGGAGGTGCAACAAGACCAAGGGCAAGGTCCTGCAGCTGGGTCGAGGCGATCCCAAGCACAAATCCAGGCTGGGCAGGGACTGGCTGGAGAGCAGCCCTGAGGAGAGGGACTTGGGGGTGCTGGGGGAGGAGAAGCTCAACAGGAGCCAGCAGTGAGCACTTGCAGCCCAGAGAGCCAAGCAGAGCCTGGGCTGCATCAGGAGAAGTGTGGCCAGCAGGGCCAGGGAGGGGATTCTCCCCCTCTGCTCAGCTCTGCTGAGACCACACCTGGAGTACTGCATCCAGTTCTGGAGCCTCTGTTACAAGAGGGCTATGGACATGGGGGAAGGTGTCCAGAGAAGGGCCACCAGGATGAGCAGAGGGCTGGAGCTGCTCTACTGTGAGGACAGACTGAAAGAGTTGGGGCTGTTGAGTCTGGAGAAGAGAAGGCTCTGAGGTGACCTTCTTGTGGCCTTCCAGGATCTGAAGGGGGCTCCAAGAAAGCTGGGGAGGGACTTTTTAGGCTATCAGGGAGTGACAGGACTGGGGGGAATGGAATAAAGCTGGAAGTGGGGAGATTCAGACTGGATGTGAGGAAGAAGTTCTTCCCCATGAGAGTGGTGAGAGCCTGGAATGGGTTGTGCAGGGAGGTGGTTGAGGCTCCATCCCTGGAGGTGTTTAAGGCCAGGCTGGATGAGGCTGTGGCCAGCCTGCTGTAGTGTGAGGTGTCCCTGCCCATCCCTTCCTGCCCCAAGCGTCCCTCCCTGCCCTGAGCATCCCTCCCTGCCTGAGCATCCCTCCCTGCCCCAACCACCCCTCCCTGCCTGAGCATCCCTCATCCCCCTCAGACACACCAAAGGGATCAAACAAGATGTCAGCACATGAGAGACTCAGCAAAGCTTAACTGGCTCTGGGACCTGTACCTAGCAGACCTGCAGAAGCAAATGATTTAGCAGCCTCCAATAAAAGGCCCCAGTGAGGAGCCCCCAAGACCCTGCCTCAGCTCCGTTTTGCTCCGTGGCTGCATCATTCCCCCAGCCTGGGCTGATGTGTTCTTAATTAGCATTTAATGTGAGGAGCATATGCAAGGAAGCATGACAAGAAAATCCCCAGCATTTAAATTCATTAACAGGCATTGAAAGTCTTCAATGCAGAGGTGGAATTATCTCTGAACTCCTTCTGAGGGACCAGCTGTGCTCTACTAAACTGTGCTGGATGTCACTGCACTGCCTGATGTATTTAGCTGCCTCGGGGAGGTTTTGTGTCTCCCTCCTACCCCCCTCAGGTTATTCCAGGTTGGACACCCCCCACCCCCACCCCCCGAGCATCAGCTCACTGGGTGCCTGTGCCAGGCTGCACATCCAAGTGTACCCCACAGGCACCACCCCAGATCAAGAGGCACAGGTTGGTGATGGGCACCCTAGCAGTGCATCCCTGCTGAGGATGTTTATGGGCTGGCTGTGTTTACCACAAGGATTACTCTGCCTCCAGTATTTGCTCTTCTGCTTATCCCTGCAACAGAGAGTACCTCCAGCAGCTCCTCTGTTTAATCTCTGCTTGCCACAGTTGTCAGGGTTGTAAGGCAGCAGTTGGAGGTGGTGTGAAACACAGAGCCTGGCCTGGGTCCCAGTGGTGCTCAGCCCTCAGGCTGGCAGGGGGTGGGAGAGCAAGAGGGGGATGTGGCTGCCCAGGTGTGCCTGTGCCTAGATGTGTTTGGGGGCATGGAGTTGGGGGGTCACACCCTGTGCTCCAGAGGAGTGGAATGTGTTTGGACACACAGAGTGTGCCCCAGAGGAGCTGTCCTGCTGTGGGCACCTTGCCCATGTGAACCCATTCCCAGGTGAGGCAAAATCTCCTGGCTGAATAAGTCAGGACTCTTCCATCTACTGGAGAGAGGTGAGCCCAGGACAGCCTCATGAGCTTCAACAAGACCAGGTGCAAGGTCCTGCAGCTGGGTCAGGGCAATCCCAAGCACTGATAGAGGCTGGGCAGGGACTGGCTGGAGAGCAGCCCTGAGGAGAGGGACTTGGGGGTGCTGGGGGATGAGAAGCTCACCAGGAGCCAGCAGTGAGCACTTGCAGCCCAGAGAGCCAAGCAGAGCCTGGGCTGCATCAGGAGAAGTGTGGCCAGCAGGGCCAGGGAGGGGATTCTCCCCCTCTGCTCAGCTCTGGTGAGACCCCACCTGGAGTACTGCATCCAGTTCTGGAGCCTCTGTTACAAGAGGGATCTGGAGGTGCTGGAAGGTGTCCAGAGAAGGGCCATGAGGATGAGCAGAGGGCTGGAGCTGCTCTACTGTGAGGACAGAGTGAGAGAGTTGGGGCTGTTCAGTCTGGAGAGGAGAAGGCTGTGAGGTGACCTTCTTGTGGCCATCCAGGATCTGAAGGGGGCTCCAAGAAAGCTGGGGAGGAACTTTTTGGGGTGCCAGGGAGTGATAGGAGTGGGGGGAATGGAGCAAAACTAGAAATGTTAGGAAGAAATTCTTCCCCATGAGGGTGGTGAGAGACTGGCACAGGTTGCCCAGGGAGGTGGTGGAAGCCTCATCCCTGGAGGTTTTGGCAGCCAGGCTGGATGTGGCTGTGAGCAACCTGCTGTAGTGTGAGGTGTCCCTGCCCATGGCAGGGGGGTTGGAACTGGCTGAGCCTTCAGGTCCCTTCCAACCCTGACAATTCCATGATTCTCTGAATCAAAAAGGACTGATTTTTCAGTCCCTCCATCCCAACCTTCTGTCCATCACCCCAGGGCTACGAGGGCCAGACTCTCAATTCCCAGTCTCACAGACACCCTGCATGGAGAGCATCCCCCCAGACTGGGGCACACTCTGACCCTAATTCTAAGCCTAACCCCCAAAGTCTTGCTCAGAGAAGCAAGCCCCTGGAACTGAGGACTCAGGTCTCATAACTGAGCAGAGGGGAGGCTGAGCTGGGCACAAGCTCTCCATGTAGACTCCTCCTGACACAGGTGAATAGCTGGGCAGACTTCAAGGTGGGAGCAGAAGGAGAGAGGAGAAGCTTGGGGCCAGCAAGACTTCTACTATGGAGCATCCCCTGTCTTCCTCTGCAGTTTGTCTGGCCTGAGACTGCTTTTGCTGGAGGCAAATTAGCTGAGCCAAAGAGGCAAAGACATCAGAATAAGCTGCTCCAAGGCAATTATAGTGAAGGTCTCATTTGCAGAGAAAACCTAATTTAATGTAAAATGGGCTTAGAAAACCTGGTGTGAACTGCTCTCTGCTAGGGTATTTGAAGCTTCTTGAATTCCTTGTGCTCAATTAGGGATTGGGTTTACAAGCCAAATCCAAATTCACCATTAAAAGAGAACAAAACATCCCCCCAGAAGTCTGAGCAAGGGCAAATGAACTGGACCCAGACCCTATTTGCATGCAGGCTGTGCCACTTCCCAAGTTCCTGAGGTGGAACTACCTGTGGAAGGAGACAGCAACCAACCTGATAAATCCAGGAAGGAAATGCCAAGTTGTCCACATGTCCAGGTTTTTGGAGGTCAGCCTTCACGTGTGGGCTACAAGCTGTACTGGCTTTGGGAGGCAAGGGTTTGGTAGCTACAAGGATGGTTTCTGTGAGAGGCTTCTAAAAGCTTCCCTTGGTTGCCAGGGGGGTTGGAAGAGGCTCCCCAGGGAGGTGATGGAATCCCCATGCCTGGGAGTGTTTAAAAGAGGCAGAGATGTGGTGCTGAAGGCCATGGGTTAGCAGCAGACTCCATAGAGATAGATAATGATGAACTTAAAGGTCCAGCTGAAACAATTCTGTGACTCCTGTAGTGCCAGCTGGCTCCAGGGTGGACCCAGCACTGGCCAAGGCCATGGCCCTCAGTGATGGTGATAACATTATTTAAGAAGGGGAAAAAACCTGGACAGCTGCAGCTGGAGGGAAGAATGAAGATGTGTGAGAGAAACAACCCTGCAGACACCAAAGTCACTGAAGATGGAGGAGATGGAGGTGCTCCCTGCAGAGCAGAGATTTCCCCCCCCACTCCAGACCCTGGTGAAGACCATGGTGAGGCAGATTGTCCTCCTGCAGCCCATGGAGGTCCACAGTGGAGCAGCTTTCCACCTGCAACTGGTGGAGGACCCCCTGAGAGAGCAGGTGGATGCCTGAAGGAGCCTGTGACCCCATGGGAAGCCCACACTGGAGCAGGCTCCTGGCAGGACCTGTGGGTCCATGGAGAGAGGAACCCACGCTGGAGCAGTCTGCTCCTGAGGCACTGCACTGATGGGAAGGACCCATGCTGGAGCTGTTCATGAAGACCTGCAGCCTGGGGGAAGCCCACAGACTGGAGAAGCTTGTGGAGGATTGTCTCACCTGTGAGGGCCCCCATGCTGGAGCAGAGGAATGCAGAGTCCTCCTCCTGAGGAGGAAGGAGCAAAAGAGACAAAATATGATGACCATAACCCCCCACCCCCCATTCCCCTTCCTCCTGAGCCACTGGGGAGGAGGAGGCAGAGAACTTGGGAGCAAAGCTGAGCCCAGGAAGAAAGGGGAAGGGAAGGTTGAGCCCAGGGTGAGGGGAAGGTGTTTTGAGATGTAAGATTTATTTCTCATGATCTCACTCTGGTCTGATTGGTAATAAATTCAGCTTCCCCAGGCCAAGCCTGTTTGGTCCATGTCAGTAACTGCTGAGTGATCTCTCCCTGTCCTCAGGTCAGCCCACAAGCCTTCTGTTAGGTTTTCTTCTCCCCTGCTCAGCTGAGGAGGGGTTGATGGAACAGCTTTGGTGGGCAGCAGGCATCCAGCCAGGGCCAGCCCAGCACACAAACATCTCATCTGTCTAGTGACAGGGACAGCAGCAGTGCTGGAAGAATACAGTCAGCTGAGATTCTTTGGTCATCTTTAATGGAAGGGACTCTTCTTCCTCCCTGCCAGAAAACATTCACATTGGGTTTCCAAGAGAGCTGTTATTCCCAGAATAGGAAAATCAAAACATTTCACAGAATCACAGAATGTGAGGAGTTGGAAGGGACCTTGAGAGCTCATCCAGTCCAACCCCCCTGCCAGAGCAAGAGCACCTAGAGCAGGTCACACAGGAACACAGCCAGGTGCATTTGGAATATCTCCAGAGAAGAAGACTCCACAACCCACCTGGGCAGCCTGTTCCAGGGTTCTGTCACCCTCACAGGGAAAAATTTCTTCCTTCTGTTTCTATGGAACTTCCTATGCCTCAGCTTCCACCACTGCCCCTTGTGCTGGCATTGGGCATCACCCAGCAGAGCCTGGCTCCAGCCTCTGGGCACTCCCCCTGCACATCTTTATCCCCAGCAATGAGGTCACCTCTCAGGCTCCTCCTCTCCAAGCTCCAGAGCCCTCAGCTCCCTCAGGCTCTCCTCATAAGGAAGATCTTCCACTCCCTTAATTATTTCCATCCAAAACACTACAGTGAGGTTACATTTGCCTCAACTTCACAGAATCCCAGAAACATTCAGGTTGGAAAAAAGCCTTAGGATCACCAAGTCCAACTCAGATCCCTACTCTACAAGGCTCACCCCTAAACCATATCCCCAAGCACCACATCCAAACCACCTTTAAACACACCCAGGGCTGGCAACTCCACCACCTCCCTGGGAAGTCTGCTGATCACTCTTGCTGGGAATTTCTTTTTTCCTAATATCCAGTCTAAAATTTGCCTTTTAAAGGAAATGAGCACAGAATCACACAATCAAGCAGGCTGGAAGAGACCTCCAAAATCATGCAGTCCAACCTATCACCCAACCCTATCTAATCAACTAGACCATGGCACTAAGTGCCTCATCCAGTCTCTTCTTAAACATCTCCAGGGACATTGCCCCCACCCACCTCCCTGGGCAGCACATCCCAGAGAGCACCAAACAACAGCACCAGAAATCTGTTTTCTTTTGGATTATAGACACTCTCCCATTTAATCTCAAAGGGGTTGTGAAGGTATTGGGGGGGGGGGGGGGGCTCCTGTGCATTAGCAAGAGAAAGGAAAGAAAGAAAGAAAGAAAGAAAGAAAGAAAGAAAGAAAGAAAGAAAGAAAGAAAGAAAGAAAGAAAGAAAGAAAGAAAGAAAGAAAGAAAGAAAGAAAGAGAAGAAAGAAAGAAAGAAAGAAAGAAAGAAAGAAAGAAAGAAAGAAAGAAAGAAAGAAAGAGAAAGAAAGAAAGAAAGAAAGAAAGAAAGAAAGAAAGAAAGAAAGAAAGAAAGAAAGAAAGAAAGAAAGAAAAGAAAGAAAGAAAGAAAGAAAGAAAAGAAAGAAAGAAAGAAAAAGAAAGAAAGAAAGAAAGAAAGAAAGAGAAAGAAAGAAGAAAGAAAGAAAGAAGAAAGAGAAAGAAAGAGAAAGAGAGAGAAAGAGAGAAAGAAAGAAAGAAAGAAAGAAAGAAAGAAAGAAAGAAAGAAAGAAAGAAAGAAAGAAAGAAAGAAAGAAAGAAGAAAGAAAGAAAGAAAGAAAGAAAGAAGAGAAAGAAAGAAAGAAGAAAGAAGAAAGAAAGAAAAAAGAAAGAAAAAAAGAGAAAAAGAAAGAAAAGAAAAGAGAAAGAAAAAGAGAAAAGAAAAAGAAAAGAAAAAGAGAAAAAGAAAGAAAGAAAGAAAGAAAAAAAGAAAAAGAAAGAAAAAAAGAAAAGAAAGAAAGAAAGAGAAAGAAAAGAAAAGAAAAAGAAAAAAGAAAAGAGAAAGAAAGAAAGAAAAAAGAAAGAAAGAAAGAAAAGAAAGAAAGAAAGAAAAAAAAGAAAAGAAAAAAGAAAGAAAAGAAAGAAAGAAAAAAAAAAAAGAAAGAAAAAGAAAGAAAAAAGAAAAAAGAAAAGAAAGAAAAAAGAAAGAAAGAAAGAAGAAAAAAGAAAGAAAAAAGAAAGAAAAGAAAAGAAAGAAAAAAGAAAGAAAGAAAGAAAAAGAAAGAAAGAAAGAAAAGAAAGAAGAAAGAAAAGAAAAAAGAAAAGAAAGAAGAAGAAAGAAAGAAGGAAAGAAAGAAAGAAAGAAAGAAGAAAGAGAGAAAGAGAAGAGAAAGAGAGAAAGAAGAAAGAGAAAGAGAGAAAGAAAGAAAAGAGAGAAAGAAAGAAAGAAGAAAGAAAGAAAGAAAGAAAGAAAGAAAGAAAAGAAGAAAGAAAGAAAGAAAGAAAGAAAGAAAGAAAGAAAGAAAGAAAAGAAGAAAGAAAGAAAGAAAGAAAAGAAAGAAAGAAAGAAAGAAAGAAAGAAAGAAGAAAGAAAGAAAGAAAGAAAGAAAGAAAGAAAGAAAGAAAGAAAGAAGAAAGAAAGAAGAAAGAAAGAAAGAAAGAAAGAAGAAAGAAAGAAAGAAAGAAGAAAGAAAGAAAGAAAGAAAGAAAGAAAGAAAGAAAGAAAGAAAGAAAGAAAGAAAGAAAGAAAGAAAGAAAGAAAGAAAGAAAGGAAGAAAGAGCTGAAAACCTTGCTCTTTGGGCCACTCCAAGAAGGAAAAAAAAAAAAATCTCATTTTGCATTTTTCCTGCATTAGGCAGTGGAATGAAAAAGCAATTATTCAGGCAGTCCTCATTAACCATCCATTTACAAGTTGTTTGGAAGTGATTAGTCAATCCTGGCTGCAGGGCCCCGGACAGGAGCAGCATGTGTTGATTAAACCCATCCAGGGGAAGGTGGGGAAGGCAGTTAGGAGCTGTGACTGAGTAGAATCAGCTAAAGCCTTCAGTTATTGATTAGTGCTTCAGCCAGCCCTGGCTTCCTTACAGTATCTCTTCGTGGTGGTACTAATGAGCCCTTGGGACTAGACCTGCAAGCAGTGAGAGGATGAGGGGCAATGGTTTCAAACTAGGGAAGAGGAGATTCAGATTGGATGTTAGGAAGAAATTCTTCCCCATGAGGGTGGTGAGACAGTGGCACAGGTTGCCCAGGGAGGTGGTGGAAGCCTGCATCCCGTGCCAGGATTTGCTCCTAGAGCTCAGGCCATGTTTCTCCATCCCTCCTCAGAGAGAGCTGTAGAGTATTTTTCATCCAGGACCATATCCAATTGACTTCCCAGGGATGGAGCCATCAGGCTATTTCCCATGGAGAATTTCCCTTTGCACCACCTCACCATGGAGGTGACCTTGGTGCAATTACCTGGCAGCCCTCAGTACTGATTGCACAGCCCTGACCCCAGGCTGAGTGTATGAGAGGCCAGGATTCTGCTCAATAACCCCAGGAGGATTTACTCCAGCAAATAATTCAGCTCTATAATTGTATTCTTCTCTCTTCCACTTCTCTTGCCCTCCTTCTTTTTTTTTATTTTTTTCCTCTTTCCTAATAAAATAACTAAACGACAAGGACTGAATTCTGCAGTAGGAAAATTCTCTGCCCAGGCCTCCTCCCAGGGTGATCTATTATCTTCACAAATTACTGCAGACAGTTCTTTATTGTTTAAAACCTTTTATCCAAATAAATGCACAAACCTTTAAGAAGAGAAAGAGGGTGGGGGGAAGAGGGGGGAGGTGAAGGGAGACAGCATTTTAAATGAAATCCTCCTTCCTCCATTGACTATTGCCTGCTAAAAAAAAAAAAAAAAAAAAAAAAACATAAAATAAACCAAAATAAGATCTGAAAAAAAAATTAAAAGAAAAGGAGAGGAAAGGAATGAGCCCAGGGGAACAGAAATTGGTGATCTGCAATGGATTCCATTAAAGTCTTCCCTCTTTTTCATGCTACAAGTGTTTGTTCTCTGCAGCCTGATAAATATCTGGCTGTGTTGAGATTGAAAATTGATAAGCCATGGAGCATCAATCTCCTTCCGATCCACAGCCTCCCTGCAAGCTCAGCACTTTGGGCTGAGCACCACTGTAATTAGTTGCTGGGGTAATGCCATGTCAGGAGCTCCCTAACAGCCTGAAAGCATTGCCAGGGTTCTGCTACATGAGGCCCCTCTGGGCAAATATTTCACATGCACCCAAACACAAACAGGAAGGCAAGAGGCCAGATGAAGGAACAGCTTCCCTTCCCTTCCCTTCCCTTCCCTTCCCTTCCCTTTCCCTTCCCTTCCCTTCCCTTCCCTTCCCTTCCCTTCCCTTCCCTTCCCTTCCCTTCCCTTCCCTTCCCTTTCCCTTCCCTTCCCTTCCCTTCCCTTCCCTTCCCTCTTCCACCGCCCCTCCCCCTCCCCTCCCCTCCCCTCCCCTCCCCTCCCTCCCCTCCTCCCTCTCCTCTCCTCCCCTCCCCTCTCCTCCCCCTCCCCTCCCCTCCCCTCCCCTCCCCTCCCCTCCCTTCCCTTCCCTTCCCTTCCCTTCCCTTCCCTTCCCTTCCCTTCCCTTCCCTTCCCTTCCCTTCCCTTCCCTTCCCTTCCCTTCCCTTCCCTCTTCCACGCCCCTCCCCTCCCCTCCCCCTCCCCTCCCCCTCCCCTCCCCTCTCCTCTCCTCCCCTCCCCTCTCCTCCCCTCCTCTTCCCTCCTCCTCCCTTTCCCCTTCCCACCTGATGCTCTTTATTATCCCTGCTTCTGGGTCAGCTCACTGGGTAGGATGTGTCTGGGAGACAGCAAGGGCAGGAGCATGCTCAGAGAGGATGTTTAGGAAGAGGAAGGGCAGGAGGCTGGGGAATTATCATAGAATCATAGAATAGTTTGGGTTGGAAGGGTCCTCCAAAGCTCATCCAGTCCAACCCCCCTGCACTCAGCAGGGACATCCTCCACCAGATCAGGTTGCTCAGAGCCTTGCTGAGCCTCACCTTGAATATCTCCAAGAACAGGGCCTCAGCTACCTCCCTGGGCAACCTGTTCCAGTGTTCCACCACCCTCATGGTGCAGAACTTGTTCCTAGCATCCAATCTAAATCTGCTCTTCTCCAGTTTGAAATCATTTCCTCTCATCCTACCACTGCAGGTCTTTAGAAGGAGTCCCTCTGCAGCCTTCTTGTAGGCTCCCTTCAGGCACTGTCAGGCTGCTGTTAGGTCTCCCCCAAAGCCTTCTCTTCTCCAGGCTGAACACCCCCAGCTCCCTCAGCCTGTCCCATAGCAGAGGTGTTCCAACCCCCTGATGATTTTCATGACCCAGAATCATGCCCTGGGCCACAACTTTCTGCCTCTGAGGGCACATTGAGGGGCATGGTGACTGCCACTCTCCCCAGCTGCCCTGCCTCCCTAGCTCAGACTAGGACCTGTGTTTTGATAGCTGCAATGCACTGAGTGGGACACAGGCTTCAAGATTTTGCTCCCCTCACAGTGAGTTGACCCTTAATGCCCCACTGCCCTGCCAGGCACCCCAGTGCCCCCACCTCAGGCTCAGGGCAGTGACTGGGTGGGGGGTTGTCAGTGTGGGGAGATCCTGTGATGATTCGAAACTGTCTTTTTCATTTTTCTTCTCTCAAAGTTCAAGCAGAGGAAGCTAAAGAATGTAAATAAGTCATTATTGGGTGAAAGAAAGCAAAATACTGAGCTAGCCTGGTTATTGTTGGTGTGGGGGGAATTTCAGCTCACACTGACACAGACCCAACCACTCCTTTTTGGGGATCTGGCTAATGGAACCTCTTCAAAGCCATCCACCAGGAGCTGAACACCTTTGGAGACCATCCTGGAGGTGTTCATTGAAAAGTAACCTGAGGACCACTGTCAAGCTACCACCAAGTCCTTGCCTTGACTGAAGGAGTCCCTTGCATCACCTCTTTCTGCACCCTGAGGACCAGCTCTGCCCAGTTTGGCCATCCCTGATATAGCAGTGGTGACTTGGGGCTCATTGGGAACCACAACCAACTCCTCTTCTTCTTCCTCCTCCTCTTCCAGACTCAGACAGGACCTTTGCCACAACCTTGGTCTGCTCCTCCTCTGCCATGCCAAGCCAGGGGAATGGGGACAACCACCACCTCAGCCAGCCTCAGGGAGGTGAGCACATCTCCTGAGTAGGAGGAAATGAGTTGGAGCTGCAGATGGTAGAGATGTTGCCCAGGAGAGCAACTCCTCTTGCAAAGCCTCAACAACTCTTTATGAGGGAAGCTTCCTTGGCTCCAACAAAGCACAGCTAATGGTCTGTTTATTGCCTTTGCTGCTGCATTTGGTCTGTCAGGGGATGAAGAAATATCCCCAGAATTAACAGCAAGATAACAGAGGGGGAAGAGCCAGGGGAGAGGTTAGGGCAAGTGCTGCTATCTAAGAAATCAGCTGATAAAGTGTCTTGGCTGTAAAGGGCTCCTGGTACCTGTGGAGGGAACTGTGTCTGCTCCTCCCTGCTGCAGACCCTGGACACTTAGCAGGCTGGGCACAAGGCACCCAGGAGAACCTGATCACCTTTGCCTTCATGCATGCTGATGCTCAGACCCTGACAACCTGCCTAGTCCCATGACAAATCTTTCCAGAAGGAGTTAACATTAGGTCCTTGAAGGCTTGAGTGCTCTCCCTGTATGTACAGCACTCAAACTGACAAGCTGTGGTCCAGGTCAGTGCTGGAAGCTGGCTGCTCACAGGGAGAAGAGAAAATTTGTTAGTATTGAGCTTCAGATCTCAGCAAGAAAAGTTAAAGGCTGGACAAGAAGGAGCCCAGCAGACTAAAGGCTGAATCTCTGAGCTGGAGAAGGTGGCACCCAATCCAGAAGGCACCAGGGGACACACTGGAGGAAATTAGGAAGAGTTAAAATGAAGACACAGGATGAAGAACTGAACAGCTCAGGAAGATGCTACTGGGAAAACAAAACACTTCATTTTTTTCTGGATATGTCCTCCAGAAAGGGGCTTGGCTGGTTGGTAGTGGCATAGAGAAAGGGCAGGATGGATTGTACAGGACCTTTGTTAAAATAAACTCAGTGCTGCTCACAGATTTGGAGCTACCAAGTCTCTAAAGTTTGGGTGAAGATCTTTCCCACAACCAGCAAGGCATCTCCACTTATTTTGGAGAGGGCCTTCAAAGCAGCACACATTGCATGTGCTGCTTGGCCACTACTCACCCATGCTAAGCAGAGAAAACCACATCCCTGAGTGGGTCTCTGAGGCACTCAGCCTCTGCTTGCCAGGATGCTGTGAGGCCAGTGCCACCTTGGCTTTTCAGAGCTGGGAGGAAAGGCACGAAGCCTTCACAGCCTCTGCTCACAGCTCAAGACCCTGCAGTGCTGTGGGAGGGCTGTGAGCCAGGCTGTGCAGTCACAGCCCTGTTGGTGTGAAGTGCTGCTGTGTGAGGTCCTCTGTAAGGTCCCTGCAGCAGCAGGACTGCCAGCCCAAGCTATAAAATGCCCCTGAGCTCAGTGGAGTCTTGCCTCCAGACTCCAGAAACACAAGGCTGGAGAGAATCATAGAATCATAGAATCACCCAGGTTGGAAGAGACCTCCAAGATCCTCCAGTCCAACCTATCCCCCAGCCCTATCCAATCAACCAGACCATGGCACTAAGTGCCTCATCCAGGCTTCTCCTGAACATCTCCAGGGACAGTGACTCCACCACCTCCCTGGGCAGCACATCCCAATGGCAAATCTCTCTCTCTGTGAAGAACTTCCTCCTAACATCCAGCCTAGACCTCCCCTGGCACAGCTTGAGACTGTGTCCCCTCCTTCTGCTGCTGGGTGCCTGGGAGAAGAGCCCAACCCCCACCTGGCTACAACCTCCCTTCAGGTAGTTGTAGACAGCAATGAGGTCTGCCCTGAGCCTCCTCTTCTCCAGGCTGAACACCCCCAGCTCCCTCAGCCTCTCCTCACAGGGTTTGTGTTCCAGACCCCTCCCCAGCTTTGTTGCCCTTCTCTGGACACCTTCCAGCACCTCAACATCTCTCTTGAATTGAGGAGCCCAGAAGTGGACACAGCACTCAAGGTGTGGCCTGACCAGTGCTGAGCACAGGGGAAGAATAACCTCCCTTGTCCTGCTGGCCACACTGGTGACTTATGTGTCCTCTACTCTTTAACTGCTACTGCTGTGCATTAATGCTCCTGCTGGATGAGAAGCAGCCACAGGATCTGCTCTGCCAACTCCCTTGTGCAGGTGGAGGACTCCAGCATGAGGCCAAGAGCTGGGATCAACCCACCTGAACCCAGCTGGACACAGGAGGCTGAGCCTGTCCTTGGCAGCAGAATCTCATTTACAAGGTGACCCTCGGGGTCATCACAGACTCCACGCTGCTGTCAGCATCTCCTGACACATCTCTGTGGGTTGGCCCCACGTGGAATAGAATCACAGAATTGTCAGGGTTGGGACAGGAAGGGACCTCGAGGATCAGCCAGTTCCAACCCCCCTGCCATGGGCAGGGACACCTCACACTGGATCAGGTTGCTCAGAGACAAAGGATGTGGCAGGGAATAGCTCCCAGGTTGACACAGGGATGAAACACTCCCTTGAAGGCCACCTGGCTGGAAGGGAACACTGCACTGTCAGAACAATGCAATTAGCCACTGAATTCTTAATGTTAATTAACTTTCACTTGCTCTAGCACCTTTGTCAAGGTATGGCCCTGCTCTCTGGGGTGCTCTTGGGAAAGCAATTACGTGCTAGTTACTTTGCAATTAATTACAGCTTTAAGGAGGCTGTGGGAGGGCAGCTCTTCCTCTCTGATCTTGGAAATGCTTCATTAAAGGCCCAACAGGAAACAGAGAACTTTTTGTAGTCTGGCTCACCTGGCAACCCTGTCCTTCTCCCCTTTGAGGAGGCAGTGGTGGGAGGTATTCATACAGAATCACAGAACCACAGAATGTTAGGGGCTGGAAGGGACCTTGAAAGTTCATCCAGTTCAACCACCCTGCCAGAGCAGGTCACCTAGAGCAGGTCACACAGGAACATGTCCAATGGGGATTGGAATATCTCCAGAGAAGGAGACTCCACAAGGCAGCCTGGAAAAAATTCTTCCTTCTGTTTCCATGGAACTTCCTATGCCTCAGCTTCCACCACTGCCCCTTGTGCTGGCATTGGGCATCACCCAGCAGAGCCTGGCTCCAGCCTCTGGGCACTCCCCCTGCACATCTTTATCACCAGCAATGAGGTCACCTCTCAGGCTCCTCCTCTCCAAGCTCCAGAGCCCTCAGCTCCCTCAGGCTCTCCTCATGAGGAAGATCTTCCACTCCCTTCATCATCTTTGTGGCTCTGTGCTGGACTCTTTCAAGCAGTTCCCTGAGGTCCTTCTTGAACTGAGTGGCCCAGACCTGGACACAATATTCCAGATGTGGCCTGACCAGGGCAGAGTAGAAGGGGAGGAGAACCTCTCTTGACCTACTGCCCACAGCCCTTCTAATCCACCCCAGGATGCCATTGACCTTCTTGGCCACCAGAGCACATTGCTGGCTCCTGGTCAACCTCCCATCCACCAGGCCCCCCAGGTCCTTTTGCCCTTCACAGCTCTCCAGCAGCTCAATCCCAAATCTATCCTGCTCCATGGAGTTGCTCTTTCCCTGACTTGCCTGACTGGTAGCTGCCTTGTTCAGCCATCAGCAAGGAGCTCTGTCATGCCCCAGCCCTGGGCTGTGCTAGAGGCTTTGGTGCTAGAGGGGAGAGGCATTGCTGGGGGCTGTGGGGGCAGCCAGCTCCAGCTCCACACCTTCCATGAGGTTGTTCTTTCCCAGGTGCAAGACTCTACCCTTGCTCTTGTTGAATTTCATTCCCTTTCTCCCTGCCCAACTCTCCAGCCTGGCTAAGCCTCACTGGGTTTGAAAATAGGGAAGACCAAACCCAAGAGAGTTCATTTGGTGAGGACCCCACACAGCACCTCTCTTGCTGTCCCCTGGCAATGCAGGCTGCTACAATTAGTGCTGAGAGTCTCTGGTGTCAATGAGGAGGGATGGGTGACAGCATCCTGATGGAACAGCTTTGCAGTAGTGCCACAAACACAAAGCCAAACTTTTCACAGTGTCTGCAAACCCAGGAAGTGTTGCTGTGTGGTCCAAAACCAGGAGAGCGTTTCGCTGGAGACCTCTGCCCCCACTCAGCCACCTGATAAAACCTTTTAGGCCAAGCAATGGAAAGTTTAGGGTTTACCACCTCTAAGTGTTGAATGCAATGTGCTGAGGTTTTAATTAAGTCTTTGGGAAAAAGAAAATTAAAAAAAAAAAAAAAGAAAGGATTTCCTGAAAGTGGCGTTTTGAGAGGCTGTTGTGCTGAAGAGCTGCAGCCCAGTTACACAACAGCTCCTTTGTCTTCTGTGCTCTCCCCCGGTTTCACAGTGAACTGAGCAACCAAAGATCGTGCTGAATGAGTAACTGACATGCCTGTGTGTGCTCTGCAGCCAGGAGCAGACCTCCTGCACTATGCAGCCTGCTCTGAGCAGAGCACCACGATGGAGGGGAGCTGTGGCAGATGGGGAGAGGAGCTGCCGGCTGCGGAAATCGCTGGTTTGAAGCTGAATCTCCGTGGGTCGATGACCCCTGCCTAAAGAGATCCACTGGTGGCATCACATCCCGACTCCTAAGTGTGGCCCATCCAAGAGTGAGCCAGTTTGGCCAACTGCCTGGCACCCTTTGCCAAGACAGCTCTTGTCCCACCCTCGCTAGCCCTTGCACTGTCTCCCCCCTGTGCCGCTTGTGCCATACGGTGGTTTCTGCTCTCCAGCTGGCATCTCGCTCAGAGGAGCTCTGCCCTTCCACGAGCATCCTCTCGGGGAGGAGGGAACACAGAAGCTCAGACAAACCTCGTGCTTGGATTATTTTGGACACTGCTGGCAGCTGGAGTGTGTTGGAGGTGCTATGAAGCCTGGCACTGAAGCGAGAGAGGGAAAGAGGAGAGAACAGATGAGGAGAGGAAGAAAAGAGACTTTTTTTTTTCAGTGGGGCTGCCTTTGCTGGTTCTTCATCTCCTCCCTTATCTGCTGGGGGCTGAAAAATTCAGCCTTTGTTATGCTAATGATGCTCTTGTCAGCACAAATAGCTGCTCCCATCTCTCCCACTGCCCCCTCCCAGCATCACCTTCTCACTCCAAGTCAGCAGAACAGAGGGGGCCATCTCTAGCCACACAGCAGGGACTCTTTGTTTGGGAATGCAGCTTCCAACGTCCTTCTCCCTTTGAATCTGTGCAGGGAAAAATGAAAGGAGGTGAAAGGAAGGCACACACATGGCAGGGGGCTGCGAGGTACCTCTGGTTGCCCAATCCCTTTGGTCAGTGTTGGCTGATCTCCTTGTTTGGAAGGGGGAGATGCTCACCCCATGTGTCATCCAACAAGGTGCAGGATCTATTTGAGCTATCAGCTCCCCAGGACTGTATGAGGCTGTAGGGGGATGAAATCCCCTCACTTGCCCAGAAGTGCTCCCCACAAACACAGCAAACCCTCCACCCCAACCCGCAGCAGAGCTCCTGGCTGGATGTGGATGTGTCTGTGAAGCTCTGCCCATCACCCTCCTGCCCCACACAGGGAGAACTGCTGGCTGCTCTCCCCAAGGTTGGAGGTGCAGTCTGCTTTCACCCTTCATTAGCAGCCTTGTTAATTAACCCAGCTCCTCCTCTCTGCCACAGATCCCTCCAGAGCTACCTGCCAGCTGCAGGAGATGGATCTAGTGTTGTGTTGGCTAACAGCCCCACTGCAAGCAGACATCAGGAACCAGCCCAGCAGCCTGGTACTGCAGACAGTGCCTGGACTGATTGAGAGGGCCACCACCATCTCCTTGGCCTGCTGTTCCCTCCTGGTGCTCCTTCCCTGTCAGAGCTGCCTGTTCTGGGGTACCTGAGTGCCTGAAACCTGCTTGGGGAGGATAAATGGGAGCTGTCACTCAGCAGGGCCATCAACCTGCCAAGCTGCAGCAAATCTGCCATAAAAGCCATTTCAAAAGAAAACTGACATTTTGGTTTAGAGCCTTGCATGTTAACAAAGGGGGAATGAGGGCTGGAGGACCTCTGCTTCCTCACACAGCTGCTCTGCTCAGCTCTGTGGGGCTAGTCCTGTTTCCAGCCCCAAGTGACCTGCTCCCACTTGGTGACTGTGACTCCAGGGATGAAGGTCATGTTTTGGGCACTAGGGTTATCCCCAGCATGAGCTTGGCAGCAGCTCAAGGCTCTGCCAACAGCATCAGGCAGAGCTGAACCCACTGCTCTGCTGATGAACAGCAGCTCTGGCTCTGCCTCACTAACTGAAATCACAGACTCACAGAATTTCAGGGGCTGGAAGAAGGGACCTCAAAAGCTCAGTAGGTCCAACCCCCCTGCCAGAGCAGGACCACCTGCACCAGATGACACAGGAATGCATCCAGGCAGGTTTTGAATATCTCCAGAGAGGGAGACTCCAGTTGCAGAGCCTCTGTTACAAGAAGGATCTGGAGGTGCTGGAAGGTGTCCAGAGAAGAGCCATGAGGATGAGCAGTGGGTGGAGCTCCTCTGCTATGAGGAGAGACGGAGACAGAGTTGGGATTGTTCAGTCTGGAGAAGAGAAGGCTCCAAGGTGACCTTCTTGTGGCCTTCCAATATCTGAAGGGGGCTCCAAGAAAGCTGGGGAGGGACTTTTGAGGGTGTCAGGGAGTGATAGGACTGGGGGGAATGGAGCAAAACTAGAAATGGGGAGATTCAGATTGGATGTTAGGAAGAAATTCTTCCCCAGGAGGGTGGTGAGAGACTGGCACAGGTTGCCCAGGGAGGTGGTGGAAGCCTCATCCCTGGAGGTTTTTGCAGCCAGGCTGGATGTGGCTGTGAGCAACCTGCTGTAGTGTGAGGTGTCCCTGCCCATGGCAGGGGGGTTGGAACTGGCTGAGCCTTGAGGTCCCTTCCAACCCTGACAATTCTGTGGTTCTATGGTTCTGTGCTTTCTCCTTGTATCACAGAACCATGGAAGAGACCTTTGAGATCATCAAGCCCAAGCACTCACCCAGAGCTCACAAGCTCACCACTACTGCTAAGCTACTACCACTAACCCACATCCCTCAGCACTACATCCAAACATCTTTTAAACACTTCCAGGGCTGGTGACTCCACCACCTCCCTGGGCAGCCTGATCCAGTGCCTGAGAACTCTTTCTGGGAAGAAACTTTTCCTAATCTCCAACCTGAACCTCCCCTGGCACAACCTGAGGCTGTTTCCTCTTGACCTGTCACTTGCTGCATGGGAGAAGAGACAGACACCCACCTGGCTCCAACCTCCTTTGAGACAGGTGTGGAAGGCATTGAGGTCTCCCATCAGCCTCCTCCTCTGAAGGCTGAACAACCCCAGTGCCCTCAGCTGCTCCTCTCCAGACCTGTCTTCATGGCCCTTCACTAGCTTAGTTGCTCCTCTTTGGACACACTCCAGCATCTCAGTGTCTTTCTCACTTATTTCCATGAATTGTGCAGAGCCTGATAAGTGCTGGAGACCTGCTGAGGAGGGAGGGGACTGCAGGCAAGGAGATGATCCTGATTAAAAGAGGAAGCTTACTCCTTTACCCCTGTTGGACTCACTCCCTCCTCCTGGCCCTGCCCAAGGCTGACCCTGATTTTTATAGAGGGAGAGTCCCTCAGAGGCATATTCCCATGAATAATAAGCCATAAAACCTGGGCTTTATTGAGTGCCTCTCACTCAGACACTGCCATGTGCTTTATAACCATCCAGGAATGAAGCTGTGAGGTGTCCTGCAAAATGCAGCAGCCTGCCTGTTAGGGAGGAAACTCTGGGATGCATGAAAGCAGCAGATCACGGAGCCACAGACTGGCTGGAGTTGGGAGGCACCTTCAAGATCATTCAGTTCCAACCCCCCTGCCATGGGCAGGGACACCTCCCACCAGCCCAGGTTGCTCAAAGCTGGATCCAGCCTGCTCCTAAGCACTTCCAGGGATGAGGCATCCACAACTTCTCTGGGCAACTTGTTCCAGTGTCTCACCACCCTCATAGTAAGGAATTTCCTCTGAACCTCCAATCTAAATCTCCCCTGCTCTAGTTTCAAACCATTGCCCCTTGTCCTATGACCACAGGGATCATAGTCCTTCTCCAGCATTCCTGTAGGGACTGGCAGGCTGCTCTAAGGTCTCCCTGGAGCCTTCTCTTCTCCAGGCTGAACAGCCCCAACTCCCTCAGCCTGTCCTTGCAGGGGAGGTGCTCCAGCCATCCATGAAGGATGTACAGGCAGCCAGGAACAGGGCTGGCAGGAGGACCCACATCCTCCTCTGTGCTCCTGCACTGAGCTGCAATCTCAGCTGCCACCAGCAGCACACAGGATGACATTTTATGGGCCAAATCTGAAACTGCTCTTAGAATCATAGAATCATAGAATCAACCAGGTTGGAAGAGACCTCCAAGATCCTCCAGTCCAACCTAACCCCCAGCCCTATCCAATCAACCAGACCATGGCACTAAGTGCCTCATCCAGGCTTCTGAACATCTCCAGGGATGGTGACTCCACCACCTCCCTGGGCAGCACATCCCAATGGGCAATCACCTTCTCTGTGAAGAACTTCCTCCTAACATCCAGCCTAGACCTCCCCTGGCACAGCTTGAGACTGTGTCCTCTTGTTCTGCTGCTGGGTGCCTGGGAGAAGAGCCCAACCCCCACCTGGCTACAACCTCCCTTCAGGTAGTTGTAGACAGCAATGAGGTCTGCCCTGAGCCTCCTCTTCTCCAGGCTGAACATCCCCAGCTCCCTCAGCCTCTCCTCACAGGGCTGTGCTCCAGACCCCTCCCCAGCCTCATTGCCCTTCTCTGGACACCTTCCAGCACCTCAACATCTTTCTTGAATTGAGGAGCCCAGAACTGGACACAATACTCAAGGTGTGGCCTGAGCAGTGCTGAGCACAGGGGAAGAATAACCTCCCTTGTCCTGCTGGCTACACTGTTCCTGATCCAGACCAGGATGCCATTGGCCTCTTCTCTGCCTTGCCCCTGAGCAGTCCCCCCTCCAAGCTCCTACCCCCACCACAGCCATTTATTTCAGGAAATCCTTCCCCATCTCATTCCCAGCTTTATCCTTCCGCCCTTCATTTCTCTCCCCTTTTTCTCTACTAATTAATTCTACAGAGCACTTTGGGGAAACGTTTATTATGAATGACAGAGCAGCAAATAATCTCTCCAGCTTTATTACTGTGTGACTACAGCAGATCTCCTGCTGATTGATGGCTACTTATCTGAGCAGGAGAGTGACCAGCAGCCAGCCTGCATTAACCCCTCGCTCAGGAGGATGTAGGGCACGTCAAGGAGTCACAGCATTTTAATGGAAATCTGGGCACCATCCAAGAGCA
Source organism: Indicator indicator (assembly GCF_027791375.1). Taxonomy (NCBI): domain Eukaryota; kingdom Metazoa; phylum Chordata; class Aves; order Piciformes; family Indicatoridae; genus Indicator; species Indicator indicator. The sequence continues at coordinate 10,804,028 of NC_072039.1, forward strand.
GCCCAGAACAGAGTGTTCTCAGCAGTTTGGCTCTTCTCAGGACCTGCTCTCTGCTGGGAGTGGGGCTCACAGACCAGTTGCAGAGTGATAGACAGGGTGCTGCCCTCTTCAACCCATCAGAGTGTCACAGTCTCACAGTATAGCAGAGGTTGGAAGGGACCTCCAGAGATCATCAGGTCCAACCCCCCTGCCAGAGCAGCATCACCCAGGGTAGTCTGCACAGGAATGCATCCAGGTGGGGTTGGAAAGGCTCCAGAGAAGGAGACTCCACAACCCCCCTGGGCAGCCTGCTCCAGGGCTCTGTCACCCTCACTGGAAAGAAGTTTCTCCTCATGTTGAGCTGAAATCTTCTATGTTCTAGTTTGAACCTCTTGTTCCTTATCACTGGGAATCATCCAAAAGAGCCTGGCCCCCTCCACTTGACACCCACCCCTCAGCTATTGATAGACATTGATCAGATCCCCTCTCAGCCTTCTCTTCTCCAGACTAAACAGCCCCAGGGCTCTCAGGCTCTCTTCCCAGGGGAGCTGCTCAAGTCCCCTAAGCATCCTCCTGGCTCTCTGTTGGACTCTCAGGCACTGGGTCGTTGGTGTCTCTGGTGCTGGGCACTCAGTGTGCACCTTTTGGGAAAGAAAAAGCTGAAAACACTGCAGGGCTGAGCCAGAAGGATTCCTCCTGGCTTGGTGCAGTTGCTGCTGTCAGCCCAATGAAGGTGGTTGAAGATAAATCAAACCAAACATGGCTATGAGCAGGATCAGAAGAACAAGGGTGGGTGAGGCAGCTCTGTCTGGGATTAAAATAGAACTGAGAATGGTGCAGACACTTCTGTAGTTTCACTTCCCTTCCAGTTCCCCTGCTCTCACTCTCCACAGATGCCCACCACCCCATGGCACTGAGACTGGCAGCAAAACACCCTGCCAAAACTTGACTGCTCTGCAGGGATTCAGGTGATGTTCAGAGCTGCAAATTCCTGCCAGGGCTGAAAGCATCTTTGGTGAGCTCAGAAACAGGAATGCCTGAGAAACTTTCGTTCTGGAAACTAGATTTTAAGTAGCTCCAGGGGTGAACAATAATCAGGAGAGGGGTTTATAGGCTTTAAATTTTTAACTTTGCCATCTGAAATGGAAACCAAATGCCTCTGTCCTCCAGCAGATCTAATTCACAGTCTCCTGAACCTCATCACTCCATCTATTAAGTGAATCATACTTCACAGGCATGCAAAGAGGGCAGATGCTAAAGAAGCTGAGGGGATTGGGATGCAAATTCTGCAAGCCCAGTAATTACCTCATGGGGATGAAGACACCACATTCCTGCCTGGATCATGAGAGATCAAGATGAGAAACAAGGAAAGCCCCAAGATTCAAATGAGAAGTTCCTAGCAGTGTGGAAGAAAATGAAGCCAAATTATCATCAGCTTGATGGTAAATCTAATTAGACTTGTTGCTGAGAGTTTTCTTTTATTTCCTGCAGCACTTGCTCAGGCACAAAGACAGATGTCAAGACCAGCCTTTTAAATACCATTACTAAAGCAAGCAGGGATATTGGGGAGCAAAAACTGTTTGTGTTCTAGCCATTTAATGGCATAAAACAATACTCTTTACAGCAACTATTAGCTGGCTAATGGCATCCCATCATTCCTCATATCAGTTAAGTGACAGATGGGGCTGATGGCATAATTAAGCCACTAAGAGTCTCATAAATTACCAAACTACCACTGAAGCACCAACCCCACCGAAGGAACCATTGCAGATATGATGGATGAGGAGTGGGAGCAAACAGTCTTCATTAAGGGACTGAAAGAAAACCATTATGGGGCTCGGGCACACCGGGAGGAAACCTCCAAGTCAGTCACGCTGCAACGCTGATGAGACCTGCTCCTGATCCTGCCCCTGCTCCTGCTCCTGCTGCTGCTCCTGATTCTGCTTCCTGCTCCTGATCCTGCTCCTGCTGCTGCTGCTGCTGATCCTGCTCCTGCTGCTGCTCCTGATCCTGCTCCTGCAGTTGCTGCTGCTGCTGATCCTGCTCCTGCTGCTGCTCCTGATTCTGCTTCCTGCTCCTCCTCCTGCTCCTGCCCCTGCTCCTGCTGCTGCTGCTGATCCTGCTCCTGCTGCTGCTCCTGCTCCTGCTGCTGCTCCTGATCCTGCTCCTGCAGTTGCTGCTGCTGCTGATCCTGCTCCTGCTTCCTGCTCCTGATTCTGCTTCCTGCTCCTCCTCCTGCTCCTGCTGCTGCTCCTGCTGCTGCCCCTGCTCCTGCTGCTGCTGCTGCTCCTGCACCTGCTCCTGATCCTGCTGCTGCTGCTGCTCCTGCTCCTGCCCCTGCTCCTGCTGCTGCTGCTGCTCCTGCACCTGCTCCTGCTCCTGATCCTGCACCTACTCCTGCTGATGCTCCTGCTGATGCTCCTGCTCCTGCTGCTGCTCCTGGGCCAAGCTCCTGCTCAGAGCTGAGATGAAGGAAGGGGAGCTGGCCTCATCTCACTGAGCACAGCACCAGCCACAGCACCTGGGCTGGCGGAACGTCCCTCAGGAGGTTCAACAAGAACAAATGCAAGGAGCTGCACCTGGGCTGGAACAGTCATAGAATCAGAAAATCAGTCAGGGTTGGAAGGGACTACAAGGCTCAGCCAGTTCCAACCCCCCTGCCATGGGCAGGGACACCTCACACTACAGCAGGTTGGCCACAGCCTCATCCAGCCTGGCTGCAAACACCTCCAGGGATGGGACCTCAACCACCTCCCTGGACAACCCATTCCAGGCTCTCACCACTCTCATGGGGAAGAACTTCTTCCTCATGTCTAGTCTGAACCTCCCCACTTCCAGGTTTGTTCCATCCTCCCCAGTCCTGTCACTACCTGAGAGCCTCACTATCCATCCAGGGTGGGGCAGGAGGTGATTGAAAGCAGCCCTGTGGAAAAGAACTTGGGGGTGCTGGTGGGGGAGAGGCTGGATGTGGGCCAGCAATAGGCACTTGCAGCCCAGAAGGCTAAGTGCAGCCTGGGCTGCATCCAAAGCAGCATGGGCAGAGATGGAGAGAGGGGATCCTGCTACTTTGCTCTGGTAAGACCTCTCCTGGAGTGCTCTGTCCAGTTCTGGAGCCCTCAATATGGGAAGGACCTGCTCCATCAGGTCCACAGGAGGGCCATGAAAATTATCAGAGGGTTGGAGCAGCTCTGCTATGAGGACAGGCTGAGAGGTTGTGGAGTCTCCTTCTCCAGAGACTTTCCAGCCCCATCTGGATGTGTTCCTGTGTGAGCTGGGCTGGATTCTATGGTCCTACTCTGGCAGGGGGGTTGGACTCAATGATCTCCAGAGGTCCCTTCCAACCCCTAACATCCTGTGAGCCTGTGTGATCATCTGATTACAGGTCTGGAGTGCAGGTCTGGAGCCCTCAATATAGGAAGGACATGGACCTGATGGAGCAGGTCCAGATGAGGCCACAAGAATGCTCAGGGGGTTGGAGCAGCTCTGCTATGAGGACAGGCTGAGGGAGCTGGGGGTGTTCAACCTGGAGAAGAGAAGGCTCTGGGGAGACCTAAGAGAGCAGCCTTCCAGTACCTGAAGGGGGCTGCAAGAAGGATGGAGAGACTGTTTGCCAAGGCCTGCAGTGACAGGACAAGGGGCAATGGCTTCAAACTAGAGAAGGGCAGATTTAGATTGGATGTTAGGAACAAGTTCTGCACCATGAGGGTGGTGGAACCCTGGAACAGGTTGCCCAGGGAGGTGGTTGAGGCTCCATCCCTGGAGATACTCAAGGTGAGGCTGGACAGGGCTTTTATCTCCCCATCAAAAGGAGGTGACACTGCTGTGTCTCGCTCAGAGCTAAGGATGGGGAAGGCCAAAAAACACTTTGTGGAAGCTGGAGCAGATTTTGCATCTGCTTTTGTGTTTCTGGAGCTGCAGGAAGCAAGGACTCCTTTGTATTCACCAGCTGAGCAGATTTGGTGGAAGTGGAGCTCTTTCCTGACAGTGGTGAAATTTCTATCTCATTACAAACCTAAGTGCAGCTCTTCTCCTCAATCGTTTCTTTTCAATTCATTCTGATACATAATAGGAAAATGAAATATTGAAGAAAATTACCTTGGAAGATTCTGACAGAAGGGTGTTTTTTTGGTGGTTGTTGTTGTTGTTGTTGTTTCTTTTCTGTTTTGGAGATCTGAGGAAATCAGAAATAAAACCTTCTCTCCTTCCCTTTTGAGAAAACCCAAGCTTTGTGCTCCTGAAATGCCAAGTACCGAGGAGCAGGTCCTTGATAGGAACATGGGATGGGGAATTTTTTTACTTTCTGCCTCTGCTCAGGACAACAGTGTTGAAGTGAAGAGAGCTGGTGGCAAGGGAACAGTGGGATTCCCACTGCTGCATTTCCTTGAACTCTCCAAAGCACCACACTAAAGTACAAGGTGAAGGTGTGTTGTGGTTTTAGAGAGTAGACAGAAGTCCTTTTAATTCACCCCAAAGGAGGAAAAAACCACTTTCCCACAGGACTGGAAAGAATTGGAAATGTAAATGCAAATATTATTCACAACTATATAGAATCACAGAATGTTAGGGGTTGGAAGGGACCTCAAGAGCTCATCCAGTCCAACACCTCTGCCAGAGCAGGATCACCTGGAGCAGCTCACACAGGAACACAGCCAGGTGGGTCTTGAATATCTCCAGAGAGGGAGACTCCACAACCCCCCTGGGCAGCCTGTTCCAGGGTTCTGTCACCCTCACAGGGAAAAAATACTTCCTTCTGTTTCCATGGAGCTTCCTATGCCTCAGCTTCCACCAGTGCCCCTTGTGCTGGCATTGGGCATCACCCAGCAGAGCCTGGCTCCAGCCTCTGGGCACTCCCCCTGCACATCTTTATCACCAGCAATGAGGTCACCTCTCAGGCTCCTCCTCTCCAAACCTAAGAGACCTCAACCCCCTTCTCTCCTCATGAGGAAGAACTTCCACTCCCCTAATCATTTTTGTGGCTCTGTGCTGGATTCTTTAAAGCAATTCCTGAGGTCCTTCCTGACCTGAGGGCCCCAGAACTGGACACAATATTCCAGATGTGGCCTGACCAAGGCAGAGTAGAAGGGGAGGAGAACCTCTCTTGACCTACTGACCACAGCCCTTCTAATCCACCCCAGGATGCCATTGGCCTTGTTGACCACCAGAGCACATTGCTGGCTCATGGTCAACCTCCCATCCACCAGGCCCCCCAGGTCCTTTTGCCCTTCACTGCTCTCCAGCAGGTCAGTCCTCAATCTATCCTGCTCCATGGGGTTGCTCTTTCCCAGGTGCAAGACTCTCCCCTTGCCCTTGTTGAATTTCATTCAGTTTTTCCCTGCCCAGCTCTCCAGCCTGGCTAAGTCTCACAGAATGGCAGCACAACCCTCCTGTGTCAGCCACTCCTCCCAGTTTGGTGCTGACAGTGCTCTCTGTGCCCTCATCCAGGTCACTGATGAATGTTTTGAACAGTCCTGGTCCCAGTACTGACCCCTGAGGAACTCTACCAGATACAGTCCTCCAACCAGACACTGTCCCTTTGACCACAACTCCCTGACTTCATTCCTTCATCCACCTCACTTCCTAATTATCCAGACCCCATTCCTCAGTGTGGTCTGCTGTGGGAGACAGTGTCAAATGCTTCAGGGGACTGGAGCACCTCTGCTTTGAGGACAGGCTGAGGGAGCTGGGGTTGTTCAGCCTGGAGAAGAGGAGATTCCAGGGAGTCCTAATACCAGCCATCCAGCAGCTGAGGGGTGCTACAAGAAGGATGGAGAGAGACTGTTTGCAGGAACCTGTGGTGACAGAACAAGGGGCAATGGCTTCAAACTAGAGAAGGGCAGGTTTAGATTGGACATCAGGAAGAAATTCTTCTCTATGAGGGATGGAACACTGGAACAGGTTGCCCAGGGAGGTGGCCAAGAACCCATCCCTGAAGATATTCAAGGTGAGGCTCAACAAGGCCCTGATCTAGTTGGGGATGTCCCTGCTGACTGCAGGGAGGTCAGGCTGGATGACCTTTGGAGGTCTCTTCTGGCCTGGACCATTCTATGATTCTATGATTCTCTGGTTCCATGACTCCATGAGTCCATGATTCTATGATTCTAAGATTCTACGATTCTAAGAGTCTAAGATTCTATGATTCTATGGTTCAAAGATTCTATGATTCTATGATTCTTTGATTCTATGACTCTATGATTCTATGATTCTATTACTCTATGATTCTATGATTCTATGACTCTATGATTCTATGATTCTTTGATTCTATGACTCTATGATTCTATGATTCTATGATTCTATGACTCTATGACTCTATGATTCTTTGATTCTATGACTCTATGACTCTATGATTCTATGATTCTATGATTCTATGACTCTATGATTCTATGATTCTTTGATTCTTTGACTCTATGATTCTATGATTCTTTGATTCTATGACTCTATGACTCTATGATTCTATGATTCTATGATTCTATGACTCTATGATTCTATGATTCTTTGATTCTTTGACTCTATGATTCTATGATTCTTTGATTCTATGACTCTATGACTCTATGACTCTATGATTCTTTGATTCTATGACTCTATGATTCTATGATTCTATTACTCTATGATTCTATGATTCTATGACTCTATGATTCTATGATTCTTTGATTCTATGACTCTATGATTCTATGATTCTATGATTCTATGACTCTATGACTCTATGATTCGTTGATTCTATGACTCTATGATTCTATGATTCTATGATTCTATGACTCTATGATTCTATGATTCTTTGATTCTTTGACTCTATGATTCTATGATTCTTTGATTCTATGACTCTATGACTCTATGATTCTATGATTCTATGATTCTATGACTCTATGATTCTATGATTCTTTGATTCTATGACTCTATGACTCTATGATTCTATGATTCTATGATTCTATGACTCTATGACTCTATGATTCTATGATTCTTTGATTCTTTGACTCTATGATTCTATGATTCTATGATTCTATGACTCTATGACTCTATGACTCTATGATTCTATGATTCTTTGATTCTATGACTCTATGACTCTATGATTCTATGATTCTATGACTCTATGACTCTATGATTCTATGATTCTATGACTCTATGATTCTATGACTCTATGATTCTATGATTCTATGATTCTATGACTCTATGATTCTATGATTCTATGATTCTATGATTCTATGATTCTATGACTCTATGATTCTATGATTCTTTGATTCTATGACTCTATGATTCTATGATTCTTTGATTCTGTGACTCTATGATTCTATGACTCTATGATTCTATGACTCTGATTCTATCTTCTTAAGAGCCCACCCAGTTAATCTTCCAGATGCCACTGGCCCAGGATATGTGAACATCTCCCTCTGCTTCTACAGGAGAATGAACACCTTTCTCCCTCCCCAGGTGGCTCTACCCACCTCATTGCTAGCTCGGGGAGAAGGATGCCTTGTAAATATTCAAGTCCTACACAAGCTTTTATTTTACAGCCCAACACTGCCGTGACCTGCAACGATACAGCAGATCATTTTAGCAGAATATTATCCCTTTGAATTTTAAATTAATTTCATTTACAAGGCTAAGGATAGAGGAAGAGAACTAGCCATGGAGATATTATTTCATCAGGAGAGAAAAATAAAATAAGAATAAAAAAAAAAAACCAACAAAAAAAACAAACAACCCACCACACACACAAACCCTGACAGAGAAATCTGTAGCTCAAACAAATAGAAGCACATTAAGGCTGACAGTGAATGATGTAAATTTACCACTGAATTATATAGAGAGGGTGAGGGAAGTGGCAGGATTTACATTTGGTGCCTGTGTTTATTGCTTACAGCTGAGCATTATAAATAATAAACTGAATTCTTACAGCCTGTGCTATAAAGCTGTATTCCCCCCTCACCCCCTTCCTCCTCCTCTTCAGATCTTGTGGATTCTGTGACATGCACAAAGTACCTCAGGGAAGGAGCTGAAGGAAAGGGTTTGTTGGATGGCAGGGAAAAGGTGGAGGTTGGAGAAAGGGGAGTCACAGAACAGACAGGAGACCGGGGGGGAAAAGCCAACTTTTTCAAAGCAGAAGGTGCCACGAGGGTTGTCCTGCCAAGTGGCACCTCTCAGGACCCAGGTTTCATAGAATTATAGAATCAGAGAATCATGGAATCATAGAATCATAGAATCATGAAAGATATTATTATTATTATTATTATCATCATCATCATCATCATCATCATCATCACTATTATTGTTATTATTAGTATTGTTATTATTGTTGTTATTATTATTATTTTTACTATTATTATTATATAATTGACTATATTATATACTGGGATAATAATAATTATTATAATAATTCTAATTACTATTATTATTACTTTGGCTATCAAGAATCAAGAATCAAGAAGGTTGGAAGAGACCTCAAAGATCATCGAGTCCAACCTGTCACCCTACACCTCATGCCTATCTAAACCATGGCACCAAGTGCCACGTCCAATCCCCTCTTGAACACCTCCAGGGATGGTGACTCCACCACCTCCCTGGGCAGCACATTCCAATGGCCAAGCACTCTCTCTGTGAAGAACTTTCTCCTCACCTCCAGCCTAAACCTCCCCTGGCACAGCTTGAGACTGTGTCCTCTTGTTCTGGTGCTGGGTGCCTGGGAGAAGAGCCAAACCCCCTCCTGGCTACAACCTCCCTTCAGGTAGTTGTAGACAGCAATGAGGTCTGCCCTGAGCCTCCTCTTCTCCAGGCTGAACACCCCCAGCTCCCTCAGCCTCTCCTCATAGGGCTTGTGCTCAAGGCCTCTCACCAGCCTCGTTGCCCTTCTCTGGACATGCTCCAGCAATTCAACATCTTTCCTAAACTGAGGGGCCCAGAACTGGACACAGGACTCAAGGTGTGGCCTAACCATTGCTGTGTACAGGGGTACAATGACCTCCCTGCTCCTGCTGGCCACACTATGCCTGATGCAGGCCAGGATGCCATTGGCTCTCTTGGCCACCTGGGCACACTGCTGGCTCATGTTCAGCTGCTGTCACCCAGTACCCCCAGGTCCCTTTCCACCTGGCTGCTCTCCAGCCACTCTGACCCCAGCCTGTAGCTCTGCATGGGGTTGTTGTGGCCAAAGTGCAGCACCCAGCACTTGGACTTGTTGAATGCCATCCTGTTGGACTCTGCCCATCTGTCCAGCCTGGCAAGGTCCCTCTGCAGAGCCCTTCTACCTTCTAACAGATCAACACCTGCTCCCAGCTTGGTGTCATCTGCAAATTTACTGATGATGGACTCAATCCCCTCATCCAGATCATCAATAAAGATATTGAACAGGATGGGGCCCAGCACTGATCCCTGGGGGACACCACCAGTGACAGGCTGCCAGCTGGATGTGGCACCATTCACCACCACTCTCTGGGCTCGGCCCTCCAGCCAGTTCCTAACCCAGCACAGAGTGCTGCTGTCCAAGCCACAGGCTGACAGCTTGGCCAGGAGTTTGCTGTGGGGGACAGTGTCAAAGGCCTTGCTGAAGTCCAGGCAGACTACATCCACAGCCTTTCCCACGTCCACCAGGCTGGTCACCTGATCATAGAAGGAGATCAGGTTGGTGAGGCAGGACCTGCCCTTCCTAAATCCATGTTGGCTGGGCCTGATTCCTTGGCTATCCTTCAGGTGTGCAGTGATTGCCCCCAAGACAATCTGCTCCATGATTTTCCCTGGCACTGAGGTCAGGCTGACAGGCCTGTAGTTCCCAGGTTCTTCTGTTCATCCCTTCTTGTGGATGGGTGTCACATTGGCCAGTTTCCAGTCTTCTGGGACCTCTCCAGTGAGCCAGGACTGGTGGAAAATGATGGAGAGAGGCTTGGCCAGCTCATCTGCCAGCTCTTTCAGCACCCTAGGATGAATCCCATCAGGTCCCATGGACTTGTGAATATCCAAGTGACTCAACAAGTCTCGAATTCCACATGGATTTCAGGAGTACAACACTGCTCCTTGACCCCATCAACCAGCTCAAGAGGCCAGTTATCCTGAAGTCCTCCTGCCTTACTGTTGAAAATGGAGGCAAAGAAGGTATTTAGAATCTCAGCCTTCTCCTCATCCTTAGTCACAATGTTACCCTCCACGTCCAATAAAGAGTGGAGGCTCCTCTTGCCCTCTTTTTAGCATTAATATATTTATAAAAATGCTTTTTGTTGTCCTTCACGGAAGCAGCCAGTTTAATTTCTAACTGTGCTTTTGCCTCTCTAATTTTTCTCCTGCATGATCTAGCAACATCCTTAAACATATCACTAGTTGCCTCCCCCCCTTTCCAAAGGCGATAAACCCTCTTTTTTTCCCTTAAATCCTTCAGGAGCTGCTTGCTCATCCAGGCCGGTCGTCTTCCCCGCCAGCTCGTCTTACGGCATGTGGGAACTGCCAGTTCCTGTGCCTTTAGGAGCTCCTGTTGGAAGTAGGTCCAACCATCCTGGACCCTTTGTTCTTCAGGGCTGTTACCCAGGGAACTTTCTGAATAAGTTGCCTGAACAACCTGAAGTTTGCCCTCCGAAAGTCCAAAGTGAGGGTTCTGTTACTGCTCCTCCCTATCTCCCTGCATATTGAAAACTCCACTATCTCATGGTCGCTGCACCCTAGACAGCCTCCAACCATCACATCTCCCACCAGCCCTTCTCTATTTGAGAACAGCAGATCAAGCAGAGCCTTACCCCTGGTAGGTTCACCTAAGAGCTGCATCAGGAAGTTGTCATTGTTGATATAATAAATTCTTGTTATTACTATCTTTGTTACTATTATATAAGGGGAAATATTAATCATATTTATTATTATTTATTTCAAAATTATTATTATATTTTTATATATTATTACAATTATATATAATATGTTATTATATGATTATATTATTAATCATTATTATTATTTTGACTATTATTATTATATAATGGAATATATTATATAATGGGATAATAATTATAATTATATCATTCTAATTATTATTACTATTGTTATTATTTTTATATTATTAATTATTACTACTATTTTAATTATTATTACTATTTTAATTATTATATAATGGGATAATAATACTATTTATTATTATTTATTTTTAATTATTAATATATTTTTATATTATTATAATTAAGTATTATTGTTGTTTTTTATTTTTGTTGGTGGTGGTGGTGGTAGTAGTGGTAGTAGTAATAAAATATCAGGATGAAGCCAGAATAGGTGGCGGGAAGTTCCAGGAGTCTGCTTTTGCATCCAAAATCACAATCCTGGGTTATCTCAGAGGGCCCCATCCAGAGGGCCTACCAGAAAGCTGGGAAGGGACTTTTCTCAAGGGCTGGTAGTGATAGGAGAAGGGGGAATGGATTGAAGCTTGAGGAGGGCACAATTAGGCTGGAGATGAGGAAGAAATTCTTTACAGCAAGGGCAGTGAGACACTGGCACAGGTTGCCCAGGGAGGCTGTGGATGCCTCCTCCCTGGAGGTGTTCAAAGCCAGGCTGGATGAGGCCTTAAGCAACCTCTAGTGGGAGGTGTCCCTGCCCATGGCAGAGGGTTGGAACTAGAAGATCTTTATGGTCCCTTCCAACCCAAACCCATTCTATGAAACTCAGAGCGATCCTGACCCTGCTGAGATCACCTCTGCCTTGGGCAGTGCTTCCTGGCATCCCCAAAGCACCTTCTACATGAGGTCAGTGACTGTCATCACAGCAAGCTGAGGTGTGGAGGGACAGCAGCACAGCAGCTGACCAGACACAACCCAGCCTGCTCCATGTGCCAGACCAAAGCCTGCCTGGGGACAAGGCTCAGAGGAGGGCACTTCCTAAACACCAGCATCTCTCACAGTTGCATTTACACCTGCCATGGAATCCTCCCCAGTTCACAGCTGCTCAGCTGAAAACACATTTGCAGATCTGGGCTGAGGGTGACTCCCCAACAGCAGAGCACAACAGGACCATCCTGTTGGCTTTTCCAGCCTAAACATCTGCCTTAGGTGGCCTTGTCCATGAGGACCCCTTGTCCATGAGCTCCCCTTGTCCATGAGCTCCCCAACAGCAGCTTCCTGGGCTAGGACCCACAATGGCAGGCAGGGCAGGAGCCATACTCCTGCAACTGCTCATCTTTGGCAGAGCCACCCATGAAGCATGTAGGCACCTGGCCCTTCCATGCCTCCCTTTTCCTACATATGAGGGAGCAAAAGGCACCAACCTCCTCTGGAAGTGAGCTGAGACCTACTCAGGAAAAGAGCCATTCAAGGTAGTAGGGTCAAGAATCATAGAATTGTAGAATTGCCAGGGTTGGAAGGGACTTCAAGGCTCAGCCAGTTCCAACCCTCCTGCCATGGGCAGGGACACCTCACACTACAGCAGGTTGCTCACAGCCACATCCAGCCTGGCTGCAAAAACCTCCAGGGATGAGGCTTCCACCACCTCCCTGGGCAACCTGTGCCAGTGTCTCACCACCCCCATGGGGAAAAACTTCTTCCTAACATCCAATCTGAGTCTCCCCATTTCAAGTTTTGCTCCGTTCCCACCAGTCCTATCACCCCCTGACATCCTAAAAAGTCCCTCCCCAGCTTTCTTGGAGTCCCCTTCAGAAACTGGAAGGCCACAAGAAGGTCTCCTCAGAGCCTTCTCTTCTCCAGACTGAACAGCCCCAACTCTCTCAGTCTGTCTCCATAGCAGAGGAGCTCCAGCCCTCTGCTCATCCTGGTGCCCTTCTCTGGACACTGCTTCTGCATTTCATTACCAACCTCTGGTCTCTCTTCTTTTCCATCCTTGGTCCCTTCCTTGACTCTGCTCTGGCCCTAATTCTGCTCTTTCATCTCTCCACCTCATTCCCATGGCTTCTACTCCATGCTCCCTGCAACACCGAGGCCTCCGAGGAGTTCCTGCAGCTGCGAATGGCAAATTGTTTTCCTTCTTCCTTGTGGCAAGGAAGAAAAAAAAGGAAATTTGATGCCAATTTATTTCCAGTTATTGTCTGCCCCTCCAGCAGTGGCTTATTTAAAGAGTTTAATCACTAGGTAGCTCACTCTGCATTTGCACAGAGCATCTTTTGTGCTGTGAGACACACTGCTCATTGTGTTCTTTCCCCAACACTGTTTTCGTGGAGTGAGCCTTAAAAATCCTTTTCCTTGGCCATTTCTCTTCTTGAATGACTAAAGAATCTTTCCTTTCTGAATCCCTGGCTCTCCTCCTTCACAACTCTGCTTTTTTTTTTTCCTGTGATCTGCCTTCACCCTTTATATCCAGCCTGAAATCAGCTGACAGATCTTTGGTGGCAAAAGGTTTTGAGTGGATCCCCTGAGCAGCCAAAACCTAAATTCAGCCCAAAGCAATGGCACAGCAGCCTGAGACTGCCTACTCCATCAGCCTGAGACTGCCTACTCCATCAGCCTGCTGACCACACTGAATTCCTTCCAACCCAGAATGGGTTAAGAAAATAAAAGAAATAAAGCACCCTGGGCTTGGTGTGCAATAAGACAGACTGGAGAGCTAGGCAAAGAGGAAGCTAATGAGGTTCAACAAGGATAAGTGCAGGGTCCTGCATCTGGGAAGGAAGAATAAGCTGCACCAGTGGAGGTTAGGAGGTGATCTGCTGGGGAGCAGCCCTGTGGAGAAGGACCTGGGAGTGCTGGTGGACAACAAGTTCTGCATGGGACAGCAATGTGCCCTGGGGGCCAAGAAGGCCAATGGGGTCCTGGGGGGCATTCAGAGGAGTGTGGCCAGCAGATCCAAGGAGGTTCTCCTCTTCCTCTACTCTGACCTAACGAGACCACACCTGGAATATTGCATCCGGTTCTGGGCTCTCCAGTTCAAGAGGGACAGGGATCTGCTGGAGAGAGACCAAGGGAGGGCTACCAGGATGCTGAAGGGCCTGGAGCACTGCCTGGTGAGGAGAGGCAGAGATTCTGGGCAGTGCTCCAGGCCCTTCAGCATCCTTGTAACCTTTTCAGTGTCAGAAGAGCAGACACCAAAAGGAGGAGCATGCACAAACCCCCTGCCTGGGAATGACACCCAGGGTCAAGGGCTTGTGACTCCGTCCTTTTATGCCAAGATGGGTGAGTTTAGAGTGTAGGCTGGGCTTAAAACCCCCAGATGTACCTAAATTGGCAATATTGAGTGGAACAAAGCAGAAAGCCCCAGCCTTCAGTACTTCAGTGTGGCATTTTTCACAGACACCACTTCTAATTCCTCATCTCACAGGCTCACCCTCCTCACAGGGACTCCTGTTCCACATGCCCACACTCCAAAGGGCAAAACCCTCCAGCTTCTCATTTGAGCTTGAACAAAGCATTTCCTTTAAGTCCCAAATGAAATCATTGCTGATTTCTCCAGCCACTAGAAAGTCAAAACTACAAAAGCAAACCACCCGCTCCGGCTCTGCTCTGAACTGAATTAATTTCCCAGCTTGTTTGGGGCCAGCAGGTGTTAGAGCCAGATTGCAGTTCAGGTAGGAAATGAGCTCATCAAACCTTCAGGCAGCAAAAAAAAAAAAAAAAAAAAAATTCCATTCTGGACTAAATGAACCCAGCCTTGGCTCTTTCTATATAGTCAGCCAAGAGCAGAGGCAACCCTGAGAGCAACAGCTCTGTGCAGACAGCCCTTGGTTGCCCGCGGGAAGGATTGAAGCTGGGATTCCTCCTTGCACCCCCAATCCCCAGCACCAGGAGGTAGTTCTCATCCAAAGTTTTCCAGGAGAGGATGGAGCCCAATAGATAGAGTGACAAATCCCCCCCCCCCAATAAGCCACACATGTGGCAGAGTTCAGTTCAAATCCCCAGGGTTCTTAATGAGGAGCTTTTAACTGCTGCATGTCCCAACCAGCTCTCTGCTCCCCTTCCTTAGCACCTCCAGCTTCCTCCCTGCTTTCCTCCAGGAAAGCAGGGATGAACCAAAGGTAGAGTTCACAGATATGCCTGACTGACCTTGGAAAGTCAACATGACCTCCACTGGGCAGGCTTATCAGTCAACTACATAATTACAGCTGTCCCAGGGAGAGGTTAATAAATCCCTGGTATGTAAAGTGTCACCAGCCAGTGGAAGGCCTGCTGGCAAGTGGCACTTCTGCTGGAGACCAGGAGATGCAGGCAGGAGGGAAGGAGAAGGGAGACACAGGTGGGAAATGTTGGATTTTGATTACCTCTGCTTCAGGAACTGCCATGGATTCGTTTCCTTTGTGCCCAGGAAATGTTGTTTAAGTGTGGATCCAACTCTCCACCCAAAATCCATGCATCCGGGCTCCCTGTGCAGCTAAAGCAGAGCTGCTTGCTTCCCATGGACATTTGTTGTAGCCAGAGGGGGTGGCACAACAGAAGGTGCTTCTGCCTCTCCCCTGCCTGTAGAGGAAGCCCAGGGCCCCACCTTGGATTTGAGACTGGGATGATTAAAGACAAAGCACCTCCACCTAAGCTTTTCCATACAAATCTCTTTTAAGAACAGGTCCTCCACCCCACAGCCCCTGCTCTTCCCTCTCCCCTCCATACTTTCAGAACAGGTCCTCCACCCCACAGCCCCTGCTCTTCCCCTCTCCCCTCCATACTGTGTGACACTGGAACACACCCCCAGAAACCCTGCTGCAGGGAAAGGCTGAATAGTTGAAGTGAAGGCTGAAGCAGTAAGGCGGTTTTGCTGCCCCATGGGACACCTCTAAACAATCCTGCCCTATGTGGAGTCTCTTTCCTTCCATGGCAGCCAGACACAAGCCCTGGATTTGGGAAGTCTCCTAGGGAGGAGCTGCCACCCGAAGCTGTGTGTGCAGGGATAGGTGTGGCTGTGGGCAGGGTCATGCTGCAAACACCACCACCAGCAGAATGAGGCAGGATCTCCTCCCCCTCTATTCTGCCCTGTTGAGACCTCACCTGGAATATTGCATCCAGTTCTGGACTCCCCAGTTCAAGAGGGACAGGGATCTGCTGGAGAGAGTCCAATGGAGGGCTACAAGGATGCTGAAGGGCCTGGAGCACTGCCTGGGGAGGGGAGGCTGAGAGCCCTGGGGCTGTGCAGGCTGGAGAGGAGAAGACTGAGAGAGATCTGATCAGTGTCTATAAATACCTGAGGGCTGGGGATCAGGAAGGAAGGGACAGGGACAGCCTCTGCTCAGCTGCACCCTGGGATAGGACAAGGGGCAATGGATGGAAACTCCAGCACAGGAGGTTCCACCTCAACATGAGGAGGAACTTCTTCACTGTGAGGCTCCCAGAGCACTGGAACAGGCTGCCCAGAGAGGTTGTGGAGTCTCCTTCTCTGGAGCCTTTCCAGCCCCATCTGGATGTGTTCCTGTGTGACCTGTGCTGGATTCTATGGTCCTGCTCTGGCAGGTGGATTGGACTCAAAGAACTCCAGAGGTCCCTTCCAACCCCTACCATCCTGTGAGCTGTGATCCTGTCCCTAGCAGCACCTGCTGCTTGCATTCCTTTTCTGCCTCTTGAAAGGCTTCTGGATTTTGCACACGATGCAATTTATTTGCCTTTTTTTTTTTTTTTTTTACAAATAGCCTTCCCTTTCACCCTCCCTTGCTCTCTCCTTTCCCTGAGATAATATTGACACCAATATCCATAAAGGAGAACATTAAAATAACCTTTCCCATTTCCCCCTAACGTAACAACCTCCTTGCGCCGCACGCCGCCCCCGGGCTGTCTGTGTCTGTTTGTGATGTGCTCCTTCATTCCTTCCTTGAGAGCCCTCCTCTTCCATCCAATTCCTCCTCTTTCCACACTAAGCTGCAGATTACTTTTTCATAAGATGCAATTCCACCCAGATCTCATTACTTACTCTCTTAATGTATTTCCTCTGTTTCATCCACGATTTCTCCTGCGCTCTGTCGTGCTGACAAAAGGCTCAGCTGAGGTGCTGTGGGAAGCAGCTTGCTGGAGTGCATTCACTGCAGCTCTTCTTACCCCTGATTTGATGTGTGCTCCCCAGGGTGTGAATCGTAGAATCTATAGAATCATAGAATCCTTCAGCCTGCCAGGCAGGATCAGCCCCAGGGTGTGAATCATAGAATCATAGAATCAGTCAGGGTTAGAAGGGAACACAAGGATCATAGAGTCATAGAATCATAGAATCAGTCAGGGTTGGAAGGGAACACAAGGATCATAGAGTCATAGAATCATAGAATCATAGAATCATAGAATCAGTCAGGGTTAGAAGGGAACACAAGGATCATAGAGTCATAGAATCATAGAATCAGTCAGGGTTGGAAGGGACCACAAGGATCATAGAGTCATAGAATCATAGTCATAGAGTCATAGAATCATAGAGTCATAGAATCATAGAGTCATAGAATCATAGTCATAGAATCATAGAATCATAGAGTCATAGAATCAGTCAGGGTTGGAAGGGAACACAAGGATCATAGAGTCATAGAATCATAGAGTCATAGAATCATAGAATCATAGAATCATAGAGTCATAGAATCATAGAGTCATAGAATCATAGAATCATAGAATCATAGAATCATAGAATCAGTCAGGGTTGGAAGGGACCACAAGGATCATAGAATCAGAGAATCAACAAGGTTGGAAAACACCTCAGAGCTCATCAAGTCCAAGCTATCACCCAGCACCTCATGACTAACTAAACCATGGCTTCAAGTGCCACATCCAATCCTTTTCTGAACACCTCCAGGGATGGTGACTCCACCACCTCCTTAGGCAGCACATTCCAATGGGAGATCACTCTTGATGGGAAGATCATCCAGTTCCAACCCCCCTGCCATAGGCAGGGACACCTCACACTACAGCAGGCTGGCCACAGCCTCATCCAGCCTGGCTGCAAACACCTCCAGGGATGGAGCCTCAACCACCTCCCTGCACAACCCATTCCAGGCTCTCACCACTCTCATGGGGAAGAACTTCTTCCTCACATCCGGTCTGAATCTCCCCACTTCCAGCTTTATTCCATTCCCCCCAGTCCTGTCACTACCTGATAGCCTAAAAATGGTGAAGAAGGGACCCTAGGATGCAATCTTCTGGAATTATTGATATCCATCTGGCAGTGGAATTTATGCTGGTTGGGGATTGGGGGCATGAGGAAGGTGGGGAAAGAAATTCACTGGCAATGTTGGGTTTTCAGGCCACCCTTGAGATGCTAAAGTTTCAGGAGGGTGATGTAATGCTCCACAAGAGGTGGAGTTCACTGTGAATGCCTTCTCTCCAGACAGACATGAACCTGCCCGTGCTCTCAGTAGCCAAGAGTGGCATAGAAATGATTATTGCAACCCATCATTGGAGATGGGAGCCTGCTTTGAGCCCCTGACCCAAGGAGGACATGAAGAACTGACTGCCTCCAAACTGAATGCCATGCCCAGCATCCTGTCCACCTATCTAGATGGAAGTTGTTCCATTTTGCCAGAATTGCATCACCTGTGGACTGGACAGCTTCCAGTTTTCAGGTGTTTGGGGAGAAAAATGAAAGCAGCTCCTTCTGGGGAGAGATGACAACATTCAGGGAATGAGGAATGAGATAAAAAAAAAAAAATCACCACAACTTCTAGATGAATGATCCTCATCAGTTGCAAACTGAGGAGGAGGAGCACATATCATGGAGGAGCACCATCTGAATTGACCAGAGATACAGCTGTGAAACCCCATCTGCCCACCCACCCTCACACTGACACAAACCTCTCCCCTGGCAGCCCCATTGAGGTTGAGCAGAAGTGAACATGAGAGGGAAGGGGTAGCAGGGGTCTGATAAAATGAGGAGGAGGTGCTGCTGAAGTCAGTGGGAAACAGTGGCAGGATGAGAGAACTCACTCACCTCTACTACATGTGTGAATCCTCCAGTCCTGATGGACCTGGATTATTCAAACCCTGTTGGGCTTCTGTGGGACCTGTTGTCTAGCTCCTGCTCCCAGAGCATATTTAAACCCAGCACTGCTTTGCCCTCTTCAGAGAATCATAGAATGGGTTGGGTTGGAAGGGACCTTCAAGCTCATCCAGTTCCAACCCCCTGCCATGGGCAGGGGCACCTCCCACCAGCCCAGCTTGCTCAAGGCTTCATCCAGCCTGGCCTTCAACACCTCCCTGGGCAACCTGGTCCTGTGTGTCCCTACCCTCATTGGAAAGAATTTCTTCCTACTCTCCAGTCTCAATCTCCCCTCTTCCAGCTCAAAGCCATCACCTCTCATCCTGTTCCTACAAGCCCTTGTCAAAAGTCCTTCCCCATCACATTCACTGCTGGACCCAGAGCTGCAGCCAGCCAGCAGGACTGCTGGTGACAGTGGAGAAGACACAGTGCCTGTGTCCCCAGCTATGGAATAGTTGACAGGGGAACAGAGCTGCACAGCCTGCTCTTGGAAAGAGGTATTTGCCATAAGAGGCTTAAAGTGCAAGTTTGGGGTCTGGCCTGAACTCAAACCAGGAGAAAAAAAAAAAAAAAGAAGAAGGCAAAAGCAGCAAACCCTGTAATTACAGGCAATATTTTCACTGCACAGAAGATTAACAGGTCAGGAGAAGAATTTAAGTCTCCTTCTTCCCTGAATTCCAATTTAATAGCAAATAATCCTACCCCTGAATGCAAAGGAAATATATTACCCTGGAGAATTCTGGTGAAGTTCAAAGGAGGTCAGACAACAAAAAGGCCAAAAAATGAAACAGATGGCATTCTCTGATGGTGGAGACAGAAAAAAAAAAAAAAAAAAACCCAACCCAACAACCCACAACCCACCAAGGGATCAGCCTTCCTTCTCCACACCTACCCTCCTCCCTGCCATCCAGCACCAACCCCCTACCCCCCTGCTCGTTTGTTCTGTGGCTGAGGGAAGAGTCTGGAGTCATTAATGCTCCTTTTCCTCCAGTGGTGTTCAGGCAAGAGCACCATTTTTAATGTGCCTGGAGGGAGGAATTTATTAAAGAGGCACTGCATTAAAAATATGCAAATGTTCCCAGTAACTACACAGGCCCATGAGGGAGGCAGATGAAATGTCCTCCCTCCCTTCTCCCTGCACCTTCCCCCACCACTTTTATTCACTGGGATGCTTTATGGTTCCTCCTGCTTACCACTGGAACTGGGAGCATGGCAGATATTTAATCTGTTTGGAAATAATTGCAGCAATAATGATTATTTTATTGGGTTTAACTATAGCCTAAAAAAAAAAAAAAGGAGAAAAAAAAAAGAAAGAGATGCTGCAGCAATGACAATGCCAAGAATGGGAAAAGATGGTCTGAGCCTGTGAGAGAGGTTTTACACCCCATGTTTGCAGACTGTTGGAGGAGGGGGGGGACACCTGCCTGGTGCTCTGAGCTTGTGATGGACTCACATAGACCATGTGGCCACCAGCAGCAGGGAAGTGATCTTAGATAGCCCTGTGCTGGGCACTGGTGAGGTCACACCTTGAGTCCTGGGGTCAGTTTTGTGCCACTCACTCTAAGAAGGACACTGAGGTGCTGGAGTGGCTCCAGAGAAGGACAACAAAGCTGGGGAAGGGTCTGGAGAACAGGGCTGGGGAGGAGCAGCTGAGGGACCTGGGGTTGATTAGTCTGGAGAAGAGGTAGCTGAGGAGAGATGTCAGCCACTGCTCTTCCTTCATCTCCACAGCTGGTCACCCCATCATAGAAGGCTATCAGATTGGTCAAGCAGGATTTCCTCTGGGTGAATCCATTATCAGACTGGTCAAGCAGGATTTCCCCTGGATGAATCCACTATCAGATTGGTCAAGCAGGATTTCCCCTGGGTGAATCCACCATCAGGTTGGTCAAGCAGGATTTCCCCTGGATGAATCCACTATCAGACTGGTCAAGCAGGATTTCCCCTGGGTGAATCCACCATCAGGTTGGTCAAGCAGGATTTCCCCTGGGTGAATCCACTATCAGGTTGGTCAAGCAGGATTTCCTCTGGGTGAATCCACTATCAGACTGGTCAAGCAGGATTTCCCCTGGGTGAATCCACTATCAGATTGGTCAAGCAGGATTTCCCCTGGGTGAATCCACTATCAGACTGGTCAAGCAGGATTTCCCCTGGGTGAATCCACTATCAGGCTGGTCAAGCAGGATTTCCCCTGGGTGAATCCACTATCAGGTTGGTCAAGCAGGATTTCCCCTGGATGAATCCACTATCAGGCTGGTCAAGCAGGATTTCCCCTGGGTGAATCCACTATCAGGTTGGTCAAGCAGGATTTCCTCTGGGTGAATCCACTATCAGATTGGCCAAGCAGGATTTCCCCTGGGTGAATCCACCATCAGGTTGGTCAAGCAGGATTTCCTCTGGGTGAATCCACTATCAGGTTGGTCAAGCAGGATTTCCCCTGGATGAATCCACTATCAGACTGGTCAAGCAGGATTTCCCCTGGGTGAATCCACTATCAGGTTGATCAAGCAGGATTTCCCCTGGATGAATCCACTATCAGGTTGGTCAAGCAGGATTTCCCCTGGATGAATCCACTATCAGACTGGTCAAGCAGGATTTCCCCTGGGTGAATCCACCATCAGGTTGATCAAGCAGGATTTCCCCTGGATGAATCCACTATCAGACTGGTCAAGCAGGATTTCCTCTGGGTGAATCCACTATCAGGTTGGTCAAGCAGGATTTCCCCTGGATGAATCCACTATCAGATTGGTCAAGCAGGATTTCCTCTGGGTGAATCCACTATCAGGTTGGTCAAGCAGGATTTCCTCTGGGTGAATCCACTATCAGGTTGGTCAAGCAGGATTTCCCCTGGGTGAATCCACTATCAGGTTGGTCAAGCAGGATTTCCCCTGGGTGAATCCACTATCAGGTTGGTCAAGCAGGATTTCCCCTGGATGAATCCACTATCAGGTTGGTCAAGCAGGATTTCCCCTTGGAATCCCAAGGCTGATATTTCATCCCTTGCCAGCTCCCTCCTAAATTCCCTGGGGATTCTTCACCCAACAGGTTCCCTCTCTGGAGATATTCCAAACCTACTTGGATGTGATCCTGTGTGATCTGCTCTAGGTGATCCTGCTCTGGCAGGGGCGCGGGGGAGGTTGGACTGGATGAACTTTTGAGGTCCCTTCCAGCCCCTAACATTCTGGGATTCTGTGGTTCTGGGATTCTGAGGTTCTATCATTCTGGGATTCTGGGATTCTGTGGTTCTATGGTTCTGGGATTTTGGGATTTTGTAATTCTGTGTCTCTGTGATTCTCTGATTATGTGGTTCTCTGATTCTCTGATTCTCTGATTCTCTAATTCTCTGATTCTCTGATTCTCTGATTCTCTGATTCTGTGGTTCTCTGATTTTGTGATTCTCTGATTCTGTGATTCTCTAATTCTCTGATTCTGTGATTCTCTGATTCTCTGATTCTCTGATTCTCTGATTCTGTGGTTCTGTGGTTCTCTGATTTTCTGATTCTCTGATTCTCTGATTCTCTGATTCTGTGATTCTCTGATTTTCTGATTCTCTGATTCTGAGATTCTCTGATTCTGTGGTTCTCTGATTCTCTGATTCTGTGATTCTCTGATTCTCTGATTCTGTGGTTCTCTGATTCTCTGATTCTGTGGTTCTGTGGTTTTCTGATTTTCTGATTCTCCGATTCTGTGATTCTCTGATTCTGTGATTCTCTGATTCTCTTATTCTGTATTTCTGTGATTCTCTGATTCTCTGATTCTTTGATTCTGTGATTCTCTGATTCTCCGATTCTGTGGTTCTGTGATTCTCTGATTCTGTGAACATCAATGGAGCATCATGACTGTGAGAGCTGCAAGTGCTGCTCTTGCCTGCTGTTTGTTCCTAGCACTCCATCCTGAGCCTCATGCCTCAAGAAGGAAGTTTTCTACAGCAGGGGCTTTGCACCAGTTGATTGCACATCTTACACAACAGGAGCCAAGCTGCCTGTGACCTCCCAGCCACACCATATCTCCAAAACTAATTGCTCATCCTGAGCTTTCATGAAGTTCTCCCATTTTTGGAGTTCAGGAGGACAGGCAGGGCAGAGGAAATGCCATTAATTTTCTGTGGCTGCAGGTTTCCTCTCTGAAGCTGCTGAGTTACAGAGCCTCAAAGCAGCTAAAAGCCACTGTGAGATGGACTCTGTGGGTCTTAATCCCAGAGAAAACATCTCTCAAGTTCTTTTTATATCTTCCCATCCTTCCCAAATCCCTGTCTAATGCCAAGCTTCAGAGAACCCTTTTTCATGTTTCCCTCTATTTCTCCAGCCCCCCTGCTATCCCCCTACACTTCAGCTGCAGCAGTAGAGCTGGGCTGCTGGAGGAGCAAACACCAGTGCAACCCTGCAGCCCAAGAGGACTCAGCAGCAACAGGCTGAAGGAAGGGCAGCTGTGCCCACAGGCTGTACCCAGCTGGGGTTGATGGTACCAGCTCCAGGGCAGCTGTGCCCACAGGCTGTACCCAGCTGGGCTTGATGGTACCAGCTCCAGGGCAGCTGTGCCCACAGGCTGTACCCAGCTGGGGTTGATGGTACCAGTTCCAGAGCAGCTGTGCCCACAGGCTGTACCCAGCTGGGGTTGATGGTACCAGCTCCAGGGCAGCTGTGTCCACAGGCTGTACCCAGCTGGGGTTGATGGTACCAGCTCCAGGGCAGCTGTGCCCACAGGCTGTACCCAGCTGGGCTTGATGGTACCAGCTCCTGACCAGCTGTGCCCACAGGCTGTACCCAGTTGGGGTTGATGGTACCAGCTCCAGGGCAGCTGTGCCCACAGGCTGTACCCAGCTGGGCTTGATGGTACCAGCTCCAGAGCAGCTGTGCCCACAGGCTGTACCCAACTGGGCTTGATGGTACCAGCTCCAGGGCAGCTGTGCCCCCAGGCTGTACCCAGCTGGGGTTGGTGGTACCAGCTCCAGGGCAGCTGTGCCCACAGGCTGTACCCAGCTGGGTTTGGTGGTACCAGCTCCAGAGCAGCTGTGCCCACAGGCTGTACCCAGCTGGGGTTGTTCAGCCTGGAGAAGAGAAGGCTCTGGGGAGACCTACCAGCAACCTTCCAGTACCTGAAGGGGGTTACAAGAAGGCTGCAGAGAGACTGTTTGCAAAGGTCTGTAGAGACAGGACGAGGAGCAATGGCTTCAAACTAGAGCAGAGCAGATTCAGATTGGATGTTAGGAACAAGTTCTGCACTCTGAGGGTGGTGGAAGACTGGAACAGGTTGCCCAGGGAGGTGGTTGAAGCCCCTTCCCTGGAGATATTCAAGGTGAGGCTCATCAGGGCTCTGGACAACCTGATGTAGCTGAGGATGTCCCTGCTGACTGCAGAGGGGGGTTGGGCTGGATGACCTTTGGAGGTCCCTTCCAACCCAACCCATTCTATGATTCTTCCCTCCCATAAATCCTGGAGCAGATTGAAATGTCAGAGAGTCTGGAAGTGGTGAGGTGAGTAAGGTGAGGCTAACATCTTTGTCTACAGAGAAAGGTCCTCTCAGACCACCACAGCTCCCACACATCTGAGTTTACCACAACCTTTGGAACCCCTCGAGCCAGAACTCT
The DNA here is from genome assembly GCF_027791375.1 of Indicator indicator. NCBI lineage: Eukaryota > Metazoa > Chordata > Aves > Piciformes > Indicatoridae > Indicator > Indicator indicator. The sequence continues at coordinate 10,828,410 of NC_072039.1, forward strand.
ATGTCCACTTAGACTTCACTCAGTGTAGAAGTCAGTTGTATCATTAGCAAGGTGGTTGAAGTGCATGACAAGAGAATTCAATCCAGACAGCCCCTTCCAGAGAGAAGAATGCCTCCTCATCCCCAGACCCAGAGCACACTGACACATGCTCTATGAACAAGACCTCACAGTTGTCCTGTGACCACTGCAGACACTTGCCTGGGCTCCCCCAACATGCACTAAGCAGAGCTTGTGGTTTGAGGTCATCTCCTCTCATCTCAATTAAGTTCCCTTCCTTTTTCTCCCTCCTGACCACTCAATTAAAAGTGTGACCAAAAGTTGCTGTAATTCAATTTAGCTACAAATCCTCTGGGGGAGTGGAGAAGAGAGTGTGGGTGAGGGGCTGAAGAAGGGAGCAAAGACAGAAAAGCTGTGGTAGAGCCTCCTGAAGGATTAGTACGTCTTGTGAGCTTAGGTCTGCTTGCAAAGAGATGGCCACAAGATTTCCATCTCAAGAGGAGGAGAAACTTCTTTGTTGTGAGGGTGCTGGAGGCCTGGCGCAGGCTGCTCAGAGAGGTTGTGGAGTCTCCTTCTCTGCAGAGCTTCCAAAGCCACCTGGGCATTGTGATCCTGGGCAAGCTGCTGTGGGTGCCCTGCTTGAGCAGGGGGTTGGACTGGATAATCCTCAAAGGAACCCCAGCCAGTCTGTGGGACTTGTGATTCTGAGACCAGCACAGCTTGCTCAAGCCTGGTGGCCTGAGCCTGAGATTGGAACGAGCTGCCTAGGGAGGTGGTGGATGTGTTTAAAGGTGCCTTGGATGTGGTGCTTGGGGATATGGTTTAGGAGGTGAAGTTTGTAGAGTAGGGTTCTGGGTTGGCCTTGATGTTCCTGAGGGTCTTTTCCAACCTGGATGTTTCTGAGATTCTGTGACTCAGCCAGCAGGGAAAAGTGTGATGCCAAGTGGTGCTCCCAAGGAAGAAGTAGTAAGATCCATCTGAGAACAAGAGCTGGAGATCAGGACAATGACAGTGGATGATCAGATGGACAGACAGATATGGACAGACAGCTGTGCAGAAGGGCTGCTGGAGGGCTGTGCATGGACAGACAGCTGTGCAGAGGGGCTGCAGGAGGGCTGTGCATGGACAGACAGCTGTGCATAGACAGACAGCTGTGCAGAGGGGCTGCTGGAGGGCTGTGCATGGACAGACAGCTGTGCATAGACAGACAGCTGTGCAGAGGGGCTGCTGGAGGGCTGTGCATGGACAGACAGCTATGCATAGACAGACAGCTGTGCAGAGGGGCTGCTGGAGGGCTGTGCATGGACAGACAGCTGTGCATAGACAGACAGCTGTGCAGAGGGGCTGCTGGAGGGCTGTGCATGGACAGACAGCTGTGCATAGACAGACAGCTGTGCAGAGGGGCTGCTGGAGGGCTGTGCATGGACAGACAGCTGTGCATAGACAGCTGTGCAGAGGGGCTGCTGGAGGGCTGTGCATGGACAGACAGCTATGCATAGACAGACAGCTGTGCAGAGGGGCTGCTGGAGGGCTGTGCATGGACAGACAGCTGTGCATAGACAGCTGTGCAGAGGGGCTGCTGGAGGGCTGTGCATAGACAGACAGCTGTGCAGAAGGGCTGCAGGAGGGCTGTGCATGGACAGACAGCTGTGCATAGACAGACAGCTGTGCAGAGGGGCTGCTGGAGGGCTGTGCATGGACAGACAGCTGTGCATAGACAGACAGCTGTGCAGAGGGGCTGCTGGAGGGCTGTGCATGGACAGACAGCTGTGCATAGACAGCTGTGCAGAAGGGCTGCTGGAGGGCTGTGCATGGACAGACAGCTCTTCAGAGGGGCTGCTGGAGGGCTGTGCATGGACAGACAGCTGTGCAGAGGGGCTGCTGGAGGGCTGTGCATGGACAGACAGCTCTTCAGAAGGGCTGCTGGAGGGCTGTGCATGGACAGACAGCTCTTCAGAGGGGCTGCTGGAGGGCTGTGCATGGGGATGGGTGGGCAGCAGAGCAGACACAGAACCAGGGAGTAAAAGGTGAAGCACAAGCCTGACCTCCCTGGCAAGCTGCCCAAATGCATTTTGCTATTTCACTTCCTTCTCACAACATCCTGGCAGGGTTGCAGATTGATGAGAACCCCCTCTCCTATGCTGGGAAGCTCTGCTGACTTGGGCACTCATGGCCACAGCCCTCAGACTGGGGCCATATGGCAGCTGAAGGTGCCAGACAGAGCAGCCTGGCCTGTGGGGGAGCAAGCAGCCCAGCTCAGGAGCAAGCCCTCTGCAACCTGCTCCCCTCACTGCCTGCAAACCAAAGGGTCTTGAGTGCAGAGCAGAGCCAGCTGAAGGCAGAGGTGGAAATCAGGCCAGCAGGTCCCCAGTTCTGTCAAAGCTGCTCTCCACTCCCTTTGAGTGTTGAAAACAAACACCAAAACCTGACCTCAGCAAACTCATCTCCCTCTTTGGTCAGCCCCAGCCAGCAGTAAACAGACTGAGCAATATTCCCATTCAGTGCTGACCTGCACAGACCCCTTGACAATCATGATTCCCCCTGCTGAGAACTGCCTGCTTCTTCCTATTCTCTCCACCAGCATTTATCTATCAGAGGGATTTTAACTTGCACCCCCTGGTCACCAGCCTGCCTTGATAGCTCTCTGTCAGGGGCTTTACCAAGAAAGGCTTTTGAAATTCAAAAGAGAGAGTGTGTGTGTGTGTGTATAACTCTCTCATTCCCTTTTATCCACTGGTCTCTTAACTCATCCAAAAGATTTAAGCAGGTTGGAGAAATATCATTTTCTTCAGCAGAAGCCATGCTGTCTGTCCCTTGTCCTGTGGAAAAGCCTAAATATAGACTCTGAATGTCCTCACAGCTGGGAATGTGAATGCAGCCATCCTGCTCTGAAGCTGCCTGAAACACACAGCTCCCAGATGAAGGCCTGCATTGGCTCTGCCAAAGGAAGATGCTTGGAGATACCAACAAAGATAGCAGTGGTCCACAGAGCCTCCTTTCCCCCCCTCCTTTCCTTAGATTTTTCTTCAGCTCCTTGTCTCTGTCAGCTCCTGCTGAGGAGGAGTGAGGCAGTTCTGCAGGTTACACACCTGGGAAAGAAAAGGGCCTGGTGTTAAATTGGAAACAACTGAAAGACCATGGGAGTGAGGGGCATTTGCCAGGCACTGCCAGGTCTGGGGGCACAGCCCAAGAGCATGAGGCTGGGCTGTGACCTAGAGGTCCCAAGAGCAGGTTTTTGCCTCACTAAGGTCATGATTCAACATGCAAAGAGAACAGAGAACCAATCCTGTTCTTTGCTGCTCCACAGGATGCTTTGGGGAGGATCACAGAATCACAGAGTGTTAGGGGTTGGAAGGGACCTCAAAAGCTCATCCAGTCCAACCCCCTGCCAGAGCAGGGTCACCTAGAGCAGATCACACAGGAACACAGCCAGGTGGGTCTTGAATATCTCCAGAGAGGGAGACTCCACAACCCCCCTGGGCAGCCTGTTCCAGGGTTCTGTCACCCTCACAGGGGAAAAATTCCTCCTCCTGTTTCCATGGAACTTCCTATGCCTCAGCTTCCACCAGTGCCCCTTGTGCTGGCATTGGGCATCACCCAGCAGAGCCTGGCTCCAGCCTCTGGGCACTCCCCCTGCACATCTTTATCACCAGCAATGAGGTCACCTCTCAGGCTCCTCCTCTCCAAGCTCCAGAGCCCTCAGCTCCCTCAGGCTCTCCTCATAAGGAAGATCTTCCACTGCCTTCATCATTTTTGTGGTTCTGTGCTGGATTCTCTGTCAAGCAGTTCCCTGAGGTCCTTCTTGAACTGAGGGGCCCAGACCTGGACACAATATTCCAGATGTGGCCTCACCAGGGCAGAGTAGAAGGGAAGGAGAACCTCTCTTGACCTACTGACCACAGCCCTTCTAATCCACCCCAGGATGCCACTGACCTTCTTGGCCACAATTGCTGGCTCCTGGTCAACCTCTCATCCACCAGGACCCTCAGGTCGTTTTCCTCTTCACCTCAGCCACCCTCTCTGGACTGACTGGTGGCTGTGACTCCCTGGGACCCATCCTGAAGGCATCTGGACCATTAGCTAATTTGGTTGCCTGCAGACTGAGTGTGTTCCCTCCTGGGGATCTCCCAGAGGCTCACTGGAGCAGCCCAGCTCAGGTTTCCACGTGGGCTGTGCCCTTGTTACCGAGGTCCTGCTCCAACTTCCCTGAGCTTTGCCTTCACTCTGACACAGGCAGGTTATCAGCACCTGCCTTGCCTCTGGGGAACAGCTCAGAGTTTTTATTGGCTCCTCTGACCAGGCAGTGACACAGCAGCCAGAAGACTGTACCTGTACTAAACCTTCTTCTCCTCCCAGAGCTCAGATGTCTCCAGGATCTGCTATCCATTTTCTTAATGCAACTGCCTGACAGCTAAACCCATGCCTGTGCCTGTTAGGGAAATGCATGTGTGATGAGCACCAGGAATTCAGGCAGCCCTGCTAAATCTGTTTGATGCATTCACTTCAACCCCACTCCCCTCCCCCCCCCCCAGGCACTCCAGCTGTCAGCCCCTGAAGGATAACAACATTATGGGACTAGCAGAGAGCAAAGGAGAGAGCAGGGGAAGCTCCACACTGCCTGCATTAGGCACAGGGCAGCTCTGGGAGAACAGCACTTCTGCATCAAGTGTGGGGGAAGCTTCTGAGACTGCACGGTCTGGAAGCACTTTGGAGGTGTTTGCTAATGGAGGTTATTGCCCTGAAGGGAAATGGGAGAGCAAGGAAAGTAACAGCTTACATTAGCAGCTGATTTTAAGGCACTGGAGGGAGTCCCACGTTGGCTCTGAGAGAGCCAGACCCAAAGCAGAGTCTCTGCATTGGCAGGGCTGAGGAACCTGCTCAGAAGTCAAGGGAACCTCAGCCCATGACTGGAGATGTCATCAAGACAGGTGAGTCCAGCAGGGCTAGGGAAGTTCTTCTCCCTCTCTACTCTGCCCTGCTGAGACCACAGCTGCAATCCTGTGTCCAGTTTGGGGCTCCCCAGTTCAAGAGAGACAGAGACCTGCTGGAGAGAATCCAAGGGAGAGCCAGGAGGATGCTTAGGGGACTTGAGCATCTCCCTGTGAAGAGAGACTGAGAGCCCTGGGGCTGTTCAGTGTGGAGAAGAGAAGGCTGAGAGGGGATCTGATCAATGTCTATCAATAGCTGAGGGGTGGGTGTCAAGGGGAGGGGGCCAGGCTCTTTTGGGTGGTGTACAGTGATAAGACAAGAAACAAGAGGATCAAGCTTGAACATAGAAGATTTCAGCTCAGCATGAGGAGAAACTTCTTTCCAGTGAGGGTGACAGAGCCCTGGAGCAGGCTGCCCAGGGGGGTTGTGGAGTCTCCTTCTCTGGAGCCTTTCCAAACCCACCTGGATGCATTCCTGTGCAGACTCCCCTGGGTGATGCTGCTCTGGCAGGGGGGTTGGACCTGATGATCTCTGGAGGTCCCTTCCAACCTCTGACATACTGTGCTACTGTGACACTGATGTCAGCTCTGCACTATGGACCTGCCCTGAGGAATTTCAGGTCAGCCTCTGGGTCCTGGTTCCTCACTTGACTTCAGGCTGCAGATGGACCTTGGGAGGGCTCTAACACACGTGTGAAGCAGGCAGGCCTGTCTCAGCTCTGAACTGCTCTCCAGGGAGCCTCTCACACATTCTGCTGGCTGTAAGGAGACAGAGTTGAGCTGTTTGTCATTTATTGATGAAGAGCTGGGTGGGATGGTGTGACTAGCTCTTCCCAGAGCATCTGGTGCCCACATAAATGAGTGGAGGAGACAAGGAGCCCTATGCAGAGAGGAATGTCCTTGACTAGAGAGCATCCAGATAATGCCTTCATGAGCATGAACTTCTAGAAACCATCTGCAGACTTTCTGGGCTCTGCTGACAACTGTTTCTCCTGGTTTAGAGCCTAAACCAATGTTCAGAGAATCACAGAACAGTGTGGGCTGGGAGGGACCTCTGAAGATCATTGAGTCCAACCCCCCTGCCAAAGCAAGATCATCCAAGGCAGGTCACTCAGGAACACATCCAGATGGGTCTTGAAAGTGTCCAGAGAAGGAGACTCCACAACCTCTTTGGGCAGCCTGCTCCAGGGCTCCAGCACCCTCACAGTAAAGGTTTTCCTCATGCTGAGGTGGAACTTGCTGTGTTCCAGCAATTGCCCCTTGTCCTATCACAGGACACCACAGCAAAGGGCCTGGCCCCTTCTTGACACCACCCTGCAGAGATTTGTAAACATTATCACAACCTCCTCCCAGTCTCCTCCAGACCAAAGAGCCCCAGTCCTCCCCCCTCCTCCTTCAGCAACCAGAAAGCTTCCATTGCCCACTGAGCAAATTGGTGTCTGCCAGCTATGGAATCATGGAATGGGCTGGGCTGGAAGGGACCTCCAAAGGTCACCTAGTCCAACCCTCAAGGAGAGATGTTGCTCTGTAGGACCTCTTCCACACCTGGAAGGCTCCATGCTCTGACCCTACAGATTGCTAAACCTGGGTTGTATTAGAAGGTGTGTGACCAGTAGGTCAAGAGAGGTTCTCCTGCCCCTCTGCTCTGCCCCAGTGAGACCACATCTGGAATATTGTGTCCAGATCTGGGCCCCTCAGTCCAAGAAGGACCTCAGGGAACTGCTTGAAAGAGTCCAGCACAGAGCCACAAAAATGATGAAGGCAGTGGAAGATCTTCCTTAGGAGGAGAGCCTGAAGGAGCTGAGGGCTCTGGAGCTTGGAGAGCAGGAGCTTGAGAGGTGACCTCATTGCTGGTGATAAAGATGTGCAGGATGAGTGCCCAGAGGCTGGAGCCAGGCTCTGCTGGGTGATGCCCAATGCCAGCACAAGGGGCAGTGGTGGGAGCTGAGGCATAGGAAGTTCCATGGAAACAGGAGGAAGAATTATTTTCCTGTGAGGGTGACAGAACCCTGGAACAGACTGCCCAGGGGGGTTGTGGAGTCTCCCTCTCTGGAGATATTCAAGACTCACCTGGCTGTGTTCCTGTGTGACCTGCTCTGGGTGACCCTGCTCTGGCAGGGGGGTTGGGCTGGATGAGCTTTTGAGGTCCCTTCCAACCCCTAACGTTCTGTGATTCTGTGATTCTGTGATTTGTAAACATTCATAAGATCTCCTCTCAATCTTCTCATCAAACACTCTCAGGGTTAAGAGTTGAGTGAAACTCCCTTGGGCTCTGGCTGGAATGGGCCAAAAATGTGATTGCCACCCAATTCACCCAGCCTTGTCTCCAGCTTTTGGGCTTCCCTCCCACTCTGAGCTGCTGCCAGGGCTGGGAGTTCTGTTGTTTCTTTCTTATTCAACTCCTTCTTTTAACCTTTCTTTGAGCTCCCTCTTGCTTCCTCAGCACCTAGTGTAATTGCTTGCAGTCTCGGAGGATCCCAGGGAGGATTTATGTAACACACCAGGCAGCAATTTGAAAGGCTGCTCTCTGATATAAGAACTTAATGCTGCTGCAGCCTTGGGGAAAATGAGCTGAATTTCTGGGGAGAGCTGAGCAGGTGGCTGCATGCTGCTGAGGAGGAAGGATCTGGGGCAGCACAGGCAGCTCTGAGCTTCCCCTCCTCTGTGTGAGAAGGAGAGGAAAGGAGAGGACTCTTCAGGCCACTCTTCTACACCTGATTGTGCTGTGGCTTCACAGAATCATAGAACATTAATGGTTGGAAGGGATCTTGGAGATCATCCAGTCCAAGCCCCTTGCCAGAGCAGGGTCATCTAGAGTAGGTTGCACAGGAACCCATCCAGGTGGGTTTTGAGTGTCTCCAGAGAAGGAGACTCCACAACCTCTCTGGGCAGCCTGCTCCAGGACTCTGTCACCCTCACAGTGACAAAGTTTTCCCTTCTGTTCCCATGGCACCTCCTCTGCTCCAGCTTGCCCCCAGTGCCCCTTGTGCTGTCCTTGGCCATCCCTGAGCAGAGCCTGGCTCCAGCCCTGCACATCTTGATCCCCAGCAATGAGGGCAGCCCTCAGGCTCCTCTGCTCCAAGCCCCAGCTCCCTCAGCCTGGCCTCACAGGGAGATGTTCCACTCCTTTAATCATCTTTGTGGCTCTGTGCTGGACTCATTCCAGCTGTCCCCTGAGGTCCTTCTTGAACTGAGGGGCCCAGAACTGGATACAATATTCCAGATGTGGCTTCACCAGGGCAGGGCAGAGCATATGTGGAGGAGAATCTCTCTTGACCTACTCACCACAGCCCTTCTGATGCACCCCAGGACACCATTTGCCTTCTTGACCACAAGGGCACCTTGCTGGCTCAATCATCTAGAGGGGGACTCAGGGGCAGCAGCAAGCTCTCAGCACTGCTAAGCAGTGTGGAGAGGGGAGCAGAGGCAGAGGCTTTCTCTCCAGCAGGCAGTCTGGGTGTCCTGAGGTTTCTTTCTCTCCTCTGCATTTCTGATTGTATCAGGGCCAAAGAGTCTTGTGGGCTGCTTTCAAGATCACCATCTTCACCATTTTCACCATCTTCACCATCCTCAGAGTCATCACCATCCTCAGTCATCACCATCTTCACCATCTTCACCATCCTCAGAGTCATCACCACCCTCAGTCATCACCATCTTCACCATCTTCACCATCCTCAGAGTCATCACCACCCTCAGTCATCACCATCTTCACCATCTTCACCATCCTCAGAGTCATCACCATCCTCAGTCATCACCATCTTCATTTTCACCATCTTCACCATCCTCACAGCCATCACCATCATCACCATCCTCACAGTCATCACTATCATCACCATCCTCACAGTCATCACTATCATCACCATCTTCACCATCCTCACAATCTTCACCATCTTCACCATCCTCACAGTCATCACCATCATCACCATCCTCACAGCCATCACCATCTTCACCATCCTCACAGTCATCACCATCCTCACCAACTTCACCACCTTCACCATTTTCACCATCATCACCTTTTTCACCATCCTCACTACCCATGCACTGCTGTTCCCTGCAGGGTCTGGCTGCAGGTGGGACCTGCCCAACCTTTATCAAGAACACTTTGGCTACTCCTACCCAACCAACACGGAGCTCTAAAACCATGCTGGCAGCTGGAAACAGCCCCAGGCTCTCCTGACTTTAACGCTGAGACTCCAACAAGATCTGGCACCCTTCTGCTTGCCTGGCTTCACACAATCACAGAATGTTAGGGGTTGAAAGGGACCTCCAGAGATCATCAGGTCCAACCCTCCCTGCCAAAGCAGGATCCTCTAGGACAGGCCACATAGGAATATGTCCAAGTTGGCTTTGAAAGTCTCCAGAGAAGGAGGCTCCACAACCTCTCTGGACAGCCTGTTCCAGGGCTCCATCACCCTCACAGTAAAGAACTTTCTTCTTGTGCTGAGGTGGAACTTCCTGTGTTCTGGCTCACATCCATTATTCCTTGTCCTATCACTGGGTGCCACGCAAAGAGCCTGGCCCCTTCCTCTTGACACCCACCCCTCAGATATTTATATGCATTCATAAGATCCCCTCTCAGCCTTCTCTTCTCCAGGCTAAACAGTCCCAGTTCTCTCAGTCTGTCTTCACAGGAGAGATGTTCAAGTCCCTTCATGATCCTCATAGCTCTTTATTGGACTCTGTCCAGCAGATCCCTGTCTTTCTTGAACTGGGGAGTCCAAAACTGGATACAATATTCCAGGAGTGGTCTCACCAGGGCTTACTCTGCTGCCTCATCCTATGAGAGTGGAGTCTTGCCCCCCAGTTTTACAGCACTGCTTTGCACACCCTTACATTTCTGTGGGTGTTACAGCCACACCAACCCCTCCTGAGCCCCCCTGCTCCCCACAAGCACTCCTCACACCTCGCTGCTGTGACAGCTCCGACCTTTGCTTTTCCCCTTCTGAGCCACAAGCCTTTAAACTCCCACCAGCAGCAGCACCAGCAGCCACAGCCTGCCTGGGAATTCCCCTGTGCTGCTCTATCACTCGCAGCATCCCAGGAGCACGTCGCCACTTCCCCTCTCTCGTCCTTCTCGTAGCCATAAAGAAAAGGGGGTGGGGAACGACTGAGAACAACATCAAGCACCGAAACAAAAGCCCCAACAAACCACCACGAACAAAAAAAAAAAAAAAAACAAACAAAAAAACGCCAAAACCCGGAGTAAATGAACACTACAGCTGCGGTTTTACACGCAGAGAAGTCAGGAAGTTCAAAGTTATGGTTCCCCCTCCAGCTGTAATTCTGGCACTCTGCACATATATATTAAGACATTAAGGTTAGCCCCATAAACAGTAACACAAAATACTATAGGCACACCAGGGGGGCCAAGCTACGATGGCCAAGGGAGCTGTAAATCCTCCCTTCCCTGACTCCTGTGCGTGCGTTTCTCCCTCAAAATAAAAAGGGGGGAGTGGAATAAGTCAGCTCTCAGTCACTTGTAATTCAAAGCTCAGCACGCTGAGAGGGAAGAGAGAAGAGAGATTGTTCTGTCTGCTTCTTCTCCCTCCTCTCTTTTTTTATTTTTTTGTTCCTTTTATTTTATTGCCCAGGCTGTTGTCTGCCTGCTCCCGATCAATGCTCTCCCTCGCTCCCGGCTTTGATGTATCGGCGAAGATCTCAGATTTCCACTCCCAGCCTCTCCCCCTCGGTAACTGATCCAAGCTCCCCAGCAAGGCGCAGGCACGCAGCAGATAAGGGATAGACTTTGATTGAATTTACTTCATTTCTCCCCGACGATGGGACACGGGAGGAATATTAAAATACAAATTAGCAGCTTTCCGTTTACGCGTGCCTTGAAATCTCCCCAGAAGATAATGAGCTGCTGGGAAAATTATCTGCCAAAGGTCTCTCTCCAGCCACACCTATTCCCTTTCCCCTCCCCTCCACCCCCAGCCCAAGAGGCTCAAGAAACACCAGGAAAGTTGCTGACTGGGGAGGTGCAGCTGAAAGTTCTTAAAGAGACAACGACTCAGCCATCGGCTCTGCCTCTGGGGAGGAGCTGCACGGAGAAGGCACAGAAGGGTTTTCAGCCCTTGTTGACCACCCCTGACAGGCTGAGAGAGTTGGGGCTGTTCAGTCTGGAGAGGAGAAGGCTCCGAGGAGACCTTCTTGGGGCCTTCCAGGATCTGAAGGGGGCTACAAGAAAGCTGGGGAGGGAATTTTTAGGCTGCCAGGTAATCATAGGAAAATGGGGGGAAAGGAGCAAAGCTAGAAGTGGGGAGATTCAGATTGGATGTTAGGAAGAAATTCTTTCCCAGGAGGGTGGTGAGAGACTGGCACAGGTTGCCCAGGAAGGTGGTGGAAGCCTCATCCCTGGAGGTTTTTGCAGCCAGGCTGGATGTGGCTGTGAGCAACCTGCTGTGGTGTGAGGTGTCCCTGCCCATGGCAGGGGGGTTGGAACTGGCTGAGCCTGGAGGTCCCTTCCAACTCTGACAGTTCTCTGAGTCTATGATTCATGCCCTGCAGAGCAGGATGGAGAGATGCCTCCAGCTCAGTTTCCATTGGAAACAGACAAATATGCTTCATCACACAGGATCTCTGCTTCTCCTGTTTAGGAGCTGAGCCACAGGAAGTGTAGCTGTGTGAGAGTCTGCCCAGCATGGGGCCCAGCAGCAAAACTTCCCTGAGCATCAGCAGAGCCTCAGGTATGTTCCTGTTGCCAGCTTTAATGGCAGGACAGGGGCACCCACTTGCAATCTCCAGGGAGGTGGTCCAGGCCCCTCAGCATCTTTGGAGACTTTGCTGGACTCTCTCTGGTGGTTCCCTGTCTCTCTTGAACTGGGGAGCACAGAACTGGACCTCAGACTCCAGCTGAGGCCTCCCTAGACCAGAGGAGAGAAGGAAAAGAACATCTCTCAACCTGCTGGCCCCACTCTTCTTCATGTACCCCAGGACATCATTGGCCTTTTTGGCCACCAGGGCATATTGCTGCCTCATGGGGAACTTGTTGTTCCCCAGCACTCCCAGGTTCCTCTCCTCCTCCTTCCTCTCCTCCTCCTTCCTCTCCTCCTCCTTCCTCTCCTCCTCCTTCCTCTCCTCCTCCTTCCTCTCCTCCTCCTTCCTCTCCTCCTCCTTCCTCTCCTCCTCCTTCCTCTCCTCCTCCTTCCTCTCCTCCTCCTTCCTCTCCTCCTCCTTCCTCTCCTCCTCCTTCCTCTCCTCCTCCTTCCTCTCCTCCTCCTTCCTCTCCTCCTCCTTCCTCTCCTCCTCCTTCCTCTCCTCCTCCTTCCTCTCCTCCTCCTTCCTCTCCTCCTCCTTCCTCTCCTCCTCCTTCCTCTCCTCCTCCTTCCTCTCCTCCTCCTTCCTCTCCTCCTCCTTCCTCTCCTCCTCCTTCCTCTCCTCCTCCTTCCTCTCCTCCTCCTCTCCTGCTGGGAAGCAGCTCCACCCTCACCTGTACTGGTGCCACAAGGTTGTTCCTCCCCAGGTGCAGGTCCCTCCTCTTGCTCTTGTTGAATTTCATGAGGTTCCCTCCCCCCAGCTCTTCAGCCAGTCCAACCTGAGGGACAGACTTCTCCAGTCTGGGTTCAGTTCAGCAAGGGCAATGGTTTTGACTGAGGAGCCTGCTCCAGGGCTCCAGCACCCTCACAGCAAAGAATTTTCTCCTCCTGGCTTCCAGTTTGTGCCCTCTGCCCTTTGCTCTGTCAATGGGTCCCCCTAAAAAGAGAGTGGTCCCTTCCTCTTGACCAAGATTGGCCCAAGATATTTCTGCTCATTGATTTGTTTGTTAAAAGCAGCACTGGGGGCAAGGTGCCTACGTCAGAACAAGGCATCAGATCTGTGATGGCATGAGCTGCTTTGCTCCCTGCTTCACTTTCCCAGCCCTTTCTGCTCCTCAGTCAAAACCATTGCCCTTGCTGAACTGAACCCAAGCTGGAAAAGTCTGTCCCACAGCCATGGAAATGCAGTTCCCAGCAGATCAAAAACACGCTTGGAAAACCCAGAATGCAGATGGACCCAAGAGGGGCAAACATCTGGGATGAGTGATAAGTCTCCAGATGTTCTGAGTTCCCCTCCAGATGTGCCCCTGCATCTCTCAGTAGCTGTGGTAGTGCATGACCTTCAGAGGATGGGTTGACAATGACACAAGTCAGAGCTGCCTTCAATACCTCCTTTCATTTCTAGACTGCTCAGGGGAGCTCAAAACCCAGCACAGGCAGCTGGTGCCACTGCTCTGGGGGAGCACAGGGAACTCAGAAGCTGGTGTTTGGCACTGGGAACCTATTCATCCCCTTCCTGGGAATGGGCATTTAGCTGCTGGGGTTTGAACCCTGACCCAGGCTGCCCAGAGAGGTTGTGGAGTCTCCTTGTGTGGAGAGCTTCCAAACCCCTCCAGCCACTGTGATCCTGGGCATGCTGCTGAGAGTGTCCCTGCTGTAAGCAGGGGGGTTGGACTGGGTGATCTCCAGAGGTGCCTTCCAACCTCCCTCATTGTGTGTGGCTGGGAGAGCAATGGCATTTGTTCTGAGGAGCACTGAATGTGACCAGACAGGGCTGAGCAGGCAGGGGGCTCCCGGGTGGCTGTTTTTCATGTGTGACACAAAACCCAAGGTCCCAAGCAGCTGTTGTCAGTGCAGCTCCTGCTGCATTCTTACAGGAGTCAACCTGTTACAGCTGCCATCCCGGCCAGCCCCTGCCGGGGGATGATCAGTTGCTGCCTAAATCCTGCTTCAGAGGCTTGTAGGTAGAGCTCCTTCTAAGTACAACTCTTTGTAGGTACAACTCCTTGTGGGTACAGCTCCTTGTAGGTTCAGCTCCTTGTAGGTACAGCTCCTTGTAGGTACAGCTCCTTGTAGGTTCAGCTCCTTGTAGGTACTGCTCCTTGTAGGTACAGCTCCTTGTAGGTTCAGCTCCTTGTAGGTTCAGCTCCTTGTAGGTTCAGCTCCTTGTAGGTACAGCTCCTTGTAGGTTCAGCTCCTTGTAGGTACTGCTCCTTGTAGGTACAGCTCCTTGTAGGTACAGCTCCTTGTAGGTACAACTGCTTGTAGGTACAGCTCCTTGTAGGTACAACTCTTTGTAGGTACAACTCCTTGTAGGTACAGCTCCTTCTAGGTACTGCTCCTTGTAGGTACAGCTCCTTGTAGGTACAACTCTTTGTAGGTACAACTCCTTGTACCCTTGTGGGTACAGCTCCTTGTAGGTACTGCTCCTTGTAGGTACAGCTCCTTGTAGGTAATGCTCCTTGTAGGTACAGCTCCTTGTAGGTTCAGCTCCTTGTAGGTACTGCTCCTTGTAGGTACAGCTCCTTGTAGGTTCAGCTCCTTGTAGGTACAGCTCCTTGTAGGTTCAGCTCCTTGTAGGTTCAGCTCCTTGTAGGTACAGCTCCTTGTAGGTACAACTGCTTGTAGGTACAGCTCCTTGTAGGTACAACTCTTTGTGGGTACAACTCCTTGTGGGTACAGCTCCTTGTAGGTACAGCTCCTTGTAGGTACAGCTCCTTGTAGGTTCAGCTCCTTGTAGGTACTGCTCCTTGTAGGTACAGCTCCTTGTAGGTACTGCTCCTTGTAGGTACAGCTCCTTGTAGGTTCAGCTCCTTGTAGGTACAACTCCTTGTAGGTACAACTCCTTGTAGGTTCAGCTCCTTGTAGGTACAGCTCCTTGTAGGTTCAGCTCCTTGTAGGTACTGCTCCTTGTAGGTACAGCTCCTTGTAGGTTCACCTCCTTGTAGGTACAGCTCCTTGTAGGTACAACTCTTTGTAGGTACAGCTCCTTGTGGGTACAGCTCCTTGTAGGTACAGCTCCTTGTAGGTACAGCTCCTTGTGGGTACAGCTCCTTGTAGGTACAGCTCCTTGTAGGTACAGTTCCTTGTAGGTACAACTCCTTGTAGGTACAGCTCCTTGTAGGTTCAGCTCCTTGTAGGTACTGCTCCTTGTAGGTACAGCTCCTTGTAGGTTCAGCTCCTTGTAGGTACAACTCCTTGTACGTTCAGCTCCTTGTAGGTACTGCTCCTTGTAGGTACAGCTCCTTGTAGGTTCAGCTCCTTGTAGGTACAGCTCCTTGTAGGTTCAGCTCCTTGTAGGTTCAGCTCCTTGTAGGTACAGCTCCTTGTAGGTACAACTGCTTGTAGGTACAGCTCCTTGTAGGTACAACTCTTTGTAGGTACAACTCCTTGTGGGTACAGCTCCTTCTAGGTACTGCTCCTTGTAGGTACAGCTCCTTGTAGGTACAACTCTTTGTAGGTACAACTCCTTGTACCCTTGTGGGTACAGCTCCTTGTAGGTACTGCTCCTTGTAGGTACAGCTCCTTGTAGGTAATGCTCCTTGTAGGTACAGCTCCTTGTAGGTTCAGCTCCTTGTAGGTACTGCTCCTTGTAGGTACAGCTCCTTGTAGGTTCAGCTCCTTGTAGGTACAGCTCCTTGTAGGTTCAGCTCCTTGTAGGTTCAGCTCCTTGTAGGTACAACTGCTTGTAGGTACAGCTCCTTGTGGGTACAACTCCTTGTAGGTACAACTGCTTGTAGGTACAGCTCCTTATAGGTACAACTCCTTGTAGGTACAACTCTTTGTAGGTACAACTCCTTGTGGGTACAGCTCCTTGTAGGTACAGCTCCTTGTAGGTTCAGCTCCTTGTAGGTACAGCTCCTTGTAGGTACAACTCTTTGTGGGTACAACTCCTTGTGGGTACAGCTCCTTGTAGGTACAGCTCCTTGTAGGTACAGCTCCTTGTAGGTTCAGCTCCTTGTAGGTTCAGCTCCTTGTAGGTTCAGCTCCTTATAGGTACAACTCCTTGTAGGTACAGCTCCTTGTAGGTTCAGCTCCTTGTAGGTACAACTCCTTGTAGGTACAACTCCTTGTAGGTTCAGCTCCTTATAGGTTCAACTCCTTGTAGGTTCAGCTCCTTGTAGGTTCAACTCCTTGTAGGTACAGCTCCTTGTAGGTTCAGCTCCTTGTAGGTTCAGCTCCTTCTAAGTACAACTCCTTGTAGGTTCAGCTCCTTGTAGGTACAGCTCCTTCTAAGTTCAGCTCCTTGTAGGTACAGCTCCTTCTAAGTACAACTCCTTGTAGGTACAGCTCCTTGTAGGTACAGCTCCTTGTAGGTACAACTCCTTGTAGGTACAGCTCCTTGTAGGTTCAGCTCCTTGTAGGTACTGCTCCTTGTAGGTACAGCTCCTTGTAGGTTCAGCTCCTTGTAGGTACAGCTCCTTGTAGGTACAACTCCTTGTACGTTCAGCTCCTTGTAGGTACTGCTCCTTGTAGGTACAGCTCCTTGTAGGTTCAGCTCCTTGTAGGTACAGCTCCTTGTAGGTTCAGCTCCTTATAGGTTCAACTCCTTGTAGGTACAGCTCCTTGTAGGTACAACTGCTTGTAGGTACAGCTCCTTGTAGGTACAACTCTTTGTAGGTACAACTCCTTGTGGGTACAGCTCCTTCTAGGTACTGCTCCTTGTAGGTACAGCTCCTTGTAGGTACAACTCTTTGTAGGTACAACTCCTTGTACCCTTGTGGGTACAGCTCCTTGTAGGTACTGCTCCTTGTAGGTACAGCTCCTTGTAGGTAATGCTCCTTGTAGGTACAGCTCCTTGTAGGTTCAGCTCCTTGTAGGTACTGCTCCTTGTAGGTACAGCTCCTTGTAGGTTCAGCTCCTTGTAGGTACAGCTCCTTGTAGGTTCAGCTCCTTGTAGGTTCAGCTCCTTGTAGGTACAGCTCCTTGTAGGTACAACTGCTTGTAGGTACAGCTCCTTGTAGGTACAGCTCCTTGTGGGTACAACTCCTTGTAGGTACAACTGCTTGTAGGTACAGCTCCTTGTAGGTACAACTCCTTGTAGGTACAACTCTTTGTGGGTACAGCTCCTTGTAGGTTCAGCTCCTTGTAGGTACTGCTCCTTGTAGGTACAGCTCCTTGTAGGTTCACCTCCTTGTAGGTACAGCTCCTTGTAGGTACAACTCCTTGTAGGTTCAGCTCCTTGTAGGTACAGCTCCTTGTAGGTACAACTGCTTGTAGGTACAACTCCTTGTAGGTACAGCTCCTTGTAGGTACAACTCCTTGTAGGTATAGCTCCTTCTAAGTACAACTCCTTGTAGGTACAGCTCCTTGTAGGTACAACTCCTTGTAGGTACAGCTCCTTCTAAGTACAACTCCTTGTAGGTACAACTCCTTGTGGGTACAGCTCCTTGTGGGTACAGCTCCTTGTAGGTACAACTGCTTGTAGGTACAACTCCTTGTAGGTACAGGTCCTTGTAGGTACAGCTCCTGGTAGGTACAGCTCCTTGTAGGTTCAGCTCCTTGTAGGTACTGCTCCTTGTAGGTACAGCTCCTTGTAGGTTCAGCTCCTTGTAGGTACAGCTCCTTGTAGGTACAGCTCCTTGTAGGTTCAGCTCCTTGTAGGTACTGCTCCTTGTAGGTACAGCTCCTTGTAGGTTCAGCTCCTTGTAGGTACAACTCCTTGTAGGTTCAGCTCCTTGTAGGTACTGCTCCTTGTAGGTACAGCTCCTTGTAGGTTCAGCTCCTTGTAGGTTCAGCTCCTTGTAGGTACAACTGCTTGTAGGTACAGCTCCTTGTAGGTGCAACTCTTTGTAGGTACAACTCCTTGTGGGTACAGCTCCTTGTAGGTACTGCTCCTTGTAGGTACAGCTCCTTGTAGGTACAACTCTTTGTAGGTACAACTCCTTGTGGGTACAGCTCCTTGTAGGTACTGCTCCTTGTAGGTACAGCTCCTTGTAGGTAATGCTCGTTGTAGGTACAGCTCCTTGTAGGTTCAGCTCCTTGTAGGTACTGCTCCTTGTAGGTACAGCTCCTTGTAGGTTCAGCTCCTTGTAGGTTCAGCTCCTTGTAGGTACAGCTCCTTGTAGGTACAACTGCTTGTAGGTACAGCTCCTTGTAGGTACAACTCCTTGTGGGTACAACTCCTTGTAGGTACAACTGCTTGTAGGTACAGCTCCTTGTAGGTACAACTCCTTGTAGGTACAACTCTTTGTAGGTACAACTCCTTGTGGGTACAGCTCCTTGTAGGTACAGCTCCTTGTAGGTACTGCTCCTTGTAGGTACAGCTCCTTGTAGGTTCAGCTCCTTGTAGGTACAGCTCCTTGTAGGTACTGCTCCTTGTGGGTACAGCTCCTTGTAGGTTCAGCTCCTTGTAGGTACTGCTCCTTGTAGGTACTGCTCCTTGTAGGTTCAGCTCCTTGTAGGTACAGCTCCTTGTAGGTACAGCTCCTTGTAGGTACAACTCCTTGTAGGTTCAGCTCCTTGTAGGTACAGCTCCTTGTAGGTACAACTGCTTGTAGGTACAACTCCTTGTAGGTACAGCTCCTTGTAGGTACAACTCCTTGTAGGTATAGCTCCTTCTAAGTACAACTCCTTGTAGGTACAGCTCCTTGTAGGTACAACTCCTTGTAGGTACAACTCCTTGTGGGTACAGCTCCTTGTGGGTACAGCTCCTTGTAGGTACAACTGCTTGTAGGTACAACTCCTTGTAGGTACAGCTCCTTGTAGGTACAGCTCCTTGTAGGTACAACTGCTTGTAGGTATAGCTCCTTGTAGGTACAGCTCCTTGTGGGTACAACTCCTTGTAGGTACAACTGCTTGTAGGTACAGCTCCTTATAGGTACAACTCCTTGTAGGTACAACTCTTTGTAGGTACAACTCCTTGTGGGTACAGCTCCTTGTAGGTACAGCTCCTTGTAGGTACTGCTCCTTGTAGGTACAGCTCCTTGTAGGTTCAGCTCCTTGTAGGTACAGCTCCTTGTAGGTTCAGCTCCTTGTAGGTACTGCTCCTTGTAGGTACAGCTCCTTGTAGGTTCAGCTCCTTGTAGGTACAGCTCCTTGTAGGTACAACTGCTTGTAGGTACAACTCCTTGTAGGTACAGCTCCTTGTAGGTACAACTCCTTGTAGGTATAGCTCCTTCTAAGTACAACTCCTTGTAGGTACAACTCCTTGTAGGTACAGCTCCTTCTAAGTACAACTCCTTGTAGGTACAACTCCTTGTGGGTACAGCTCCTTGTGGGTACAGCTCCTTGTAGGTACAACTGCTTGTAGGTACAACTCCTTGTAGGTACAGCTCCTTGTAGGTACAACTCCTTGTAGGTATAGCTCCTTGTAGGTACAACTCCTTGTAGGTACAGCTCCTTGTAGGTACAACTCCTTGTAGGTACAGCTCCTTCTAAGTACAACTCCTTGTAGGTACAACTCCTTGTAGGTACAGCTCCTTGTAGGTACAGCTCCTGGTAGGTACAACTCCTTGTGGGTACAGCTCCTTGTAGGTACAACTCCTTGTGGGTACAGCTCCTTGTAGGTACAGCTCCTTGTAGGTACAACTCCTTGTAGGTACAGCTCCTTGTAGGTACAGCTCCTTCTAAGTACAACTCCTTGTAGGTACAGCTCCTTTTAAGTGCAACTCCTTGTAGGTACAGCTCCTTGGAGGTACAGCTCCTTGGTGGTACAACTCCTTGTGGGTACAGCTCCTTGTAGATACAGCTCCTTGTAGATACAACTCCTTGTAGGTACAACTCCTTGTAGATAAAACTCCTTTTAGGTACAACTCCTTGTAGATACAGCTCCTGCCACCTAAGGAGGAGAGCTGAGGAGGCTGATTGCATGTAAGGAGCTACCCACAGCATCCCTCACCTTGATCCTCAGGCATCCCTGGGAGGGAAGTGCAGGAGGGAAATGGCCAAGAGAGAGGATGGTGAAATGCAGAGGGTGGCACCTCCTCAATCACAGCTGGGCAGGCAAGCCCCTGAAACACCACTCCCTGGCCTCACTCCCACCCTGACCTGGCCTCACTATGGGGAATAGCCAGTGAGGAGAGATGGGGAGCCAGAAGAGATGGGGAGCTGGATGAGATGGGGAGCCGGGAGAGATGGGGAGCCAGGAGAGATGGGGAGCTGGATGAGATGGGGAACCAGAAGAGATGGGGAGCTGGATGAGATGGAGAGCTGGATGAGATGGGGAGCCAGGAGAGATGGGGAGCTGGATGAGATGGGGAACCAGAAGAGATGGGGAGCTGGATGAGATGGAGAGCTGGATGAGATGGGGAGCCAGGAGAGATGGGGAGCTGGATGAGATGGGGAGCTGGATGAGATGGAGAGCTGGATGAGATGGGGAGCTGGATGAGATGGAGAGCTGGATGAGATGGGGAGCCAGGAGAGATGGGGAGCTGGATGAGATGGAGAGCTGGATGAGATGGGGAGCTGGATGAGATGGGGAGCCAGGAGAGATGGGGAGCTGGATGAGATGGGGAACCAGAAGAGATGGGGAGCTGGATGAGATGGGGAACCAGAAGAGATGGGGATCCAGGAGAAATGAGGGGCCAGGAAAGATGGGGAGGCAGGAGAGATGGGGAGCCACATCACCCCAAAGGTTCTGCACCAGCTGCAAAGAGCTGCCTGTGCCACAGGCATCCAGGGGCTCCCAGGCTGCAGGAAGGTCCAGGTGAAATCACACATTAGTCTCATTTCCACCCCTGTACTGCAAAAGAACCAAACTGTCCCAGAGGACCTTTTCTCCCCTTCCTGTGACCAAGGCAACAATCAGAGAACATCTCTGCCTTGGACTCCTTATTAGTTTAATTAGATGATTTTCTGCATGATTTATCCTGAACGCTGCAATTGCACAATCAAATCACAGATCAGTTGACAACTTCATTTAAAAAATTAGTGTTTCACAGCTTTGCAGGCTCTAAAAGCTCTGAGGACATCTGTCAGAGCTGACCCCTTCTGAAAATGACAAACAGTCCCAGCCTGTCCCCACCTCCTCTCCTGCCTGCTCGCTGGCAGGCTGAAAAATCCCTGGAGACCAACAAGAACAAAAAAAAAGTCAGCCCCAAGCCTCAGGGCAGTTCCAGTTTGCAGCTGCCTGCTGCCTGCCCTCCCTCCCTCCTCATGCTCAGCTCACAAGTGCCAGCACTGCTCCAGGCCTGTCAGAAGAACAGATCCTGCTGCTCAGAGGGGTCTTGGCAGCTCAGATGCACTCACATCAGGCCCTGCTCTTCTGCTAAATCATCTCTGAGTTGATCACCACAGGATGTTAGGGGCTGGAAGGGATCTCTGGAGATCATCCAGTCCAACCCCCCTGCAAGAGCAGGAGCATAGAATCCAGCACAGGTCACACAGGAACACATCCAGATGGGGCTTGAGAGTCTCCAGAGAAGGAGACTCCACAACCTCTCTGGGCAGCTCTGTGAGCCTCACAGTGAAGAAGTTCCTCCTCATGTTGAGGTGGAACCTCCTGTGCTGCAGTTTCCATCCATTGCCCCTTGTCCTATCCCAGGGTACAAGTGAGCAGAGCCTCTCCCCTCCCTCTTGACACTTGATGCCCAAGGTGAAGCTGGCACCCATGAGTCCAGCAGCAGGCAGGGCTGGAGCCCCTGCTCTGCTCACCCTGTGGTGAGGGAGGGATGGAAGCTGCTCCTGCCTTTGTGGGTAAGCTGAGCACTCCAGCTGGCAGGGGTGAACTTCCCAGTTCATAGCCCTCATGCGTGACCCATCCAGAGGGAGCTGGGCAGGCTGGAGAAGGGAGCTCAGGGGAACTTCATGAGGTTCAGTAGGCAAAGTGCAAAGTCCTGCACCCAGGTCAGGGCAACCCTCAGTACCAGTCCAGGCTGGGGATGATGAGATTGAGAGCAGCCCTGCAGAAAAGGACTTAGAGGTGCTGGGGGGTGAGAAGCTGGACAGGAGCCAGCAATGGGCACCTGCAGCCCAGAAGGCCAAGGGCAGCCTGGGCTGCATCAGAAGTGGGGTGGCCAGAGGTGGAGAGAGAGGATCCTGCCCCCCTGCTCTGCTCTGGGGAGACCTCACCTGCAGTGCTGTGTCCAGGTTTGGAGCCCTCAGCACAGCATGGAATGGACCTGCCAGAGCAGGTCCAGAGGAAGGCCACAAAGATGATCAGAGGGTTGGAGCACCTTTCCTACAAGGACAGGCTCTTCCCTGCAGCCTCCTTTCAGGAAGCTGGAGAGAGCAATGAGGTCTCCCCTCAGCCTCCTCTCCTCCAGGCTGAACAACTCCAGTTCCCTCAGCTGCTCCTCACCAGCCCTGTTCTCCAGACCCTTCACTAGCTTCATTTTCCTTCTTCTTTAAGGAACCAGCAGAGGAAGATGAGGGGAGCAGTGCTGCTGATCCTCTCTGGGCTTCAGTTTCCCTTTTTTGTAAACATCCAAGTCCATTTCTGCTTGTGTTTGGGAATGATCAGTGAGGGACTTAGAGGCACCTTGAGATGTGCAGACAAAAGGGACTCCAGAAGAATAAATCTCCTTGCAGTGAGGCTATATGGAGCCTCTGAAAGGTGTGGAGGGGAACAGACAGCTGGGAGAAGGATCAGGAGTCTGAGATCCTTTAGGTGAGTTTCTGGGCAAACCATGGGAGCTGCATTGATGAATCCAATCATAACAGGAGCCTGATTCTCTTACATCTAGAAGTTCATCACCTCCCACCTCAGATGGCTGGGAAAAGGCAGGTACAGGTCTGGCCTGTTGGGTCACCTTCTTCCTCTCAGTGGGAGTCCTGGTGGACAAGAAGTTCTCCATGGGACAGCAATGTGCCCTGGTGGCCAAGAAGGCCAATGGGATCCTGGGGTGCAGTAAGAAAAGTGTGGCCACTAGAAAGGTTCTCCTCCCCTTCTGCTCTGCCCTGCTGAGACCACACCTGGAATATTGCATCCAGTTCTGGGCTCCTCAGGTC
The DNA here is from genome assembly GCF_027791375.1 of Indicator indicator. NCBI lineage: Eukaryota > Metazoa > Chordata > Aves > Piciformes > Indicatoridae > Indicator > Indicator indicator. The sequence continues at coordinate 10,850,980 of NC_072039.1, forward strand.
AAGAGGGATCAGGGATCTGCTGGAGAGAGTCCAAGGGAGGCTACAAGGATGCTGAAGGGCCTGGAGCACTGCCTGGGGAGGAGAGGCTGAGAGCCCTGGGGCTGTGCAGGCTGGAGAGGAGAAGACTGAGAGGGATCTGATCAATGTCTATCAATAGCTGAGGGCTGGGGGTCAAGAGGGAGGGGACAGGGACAGGCTCTGCTCAGCTGCACCCTGGGACAGGACAAGGAGCAATGGATAGAAACTCCAGCCCAGGAGGTTCCACCTCAACAAGAGGAGGAACTTCTTCAGTGTGAGGCTCACAGAGCACTGGAACAGGCTGCCCAGAGAGGTTGTGGAGTCTCCTTCTCTGGAGCCTTTCCAGCCCCATCTGGATGTGTTCCTGTGTGACCTGTGCTGGATTCTGTGGTCCTGCTCTGGCAGGGAGGCTGTGCTGGAAGATCTGCAGAGGTCTCTTCCAACCCCTACCACCCTGTGAGCCTGGGATCCTGTCATACCTTCCTCTGTCTCCCATGCTTCTCTTCATTACCAAAATCCCCTGAAGACACCATTGATGATGGAGAGCCATTGGAGAGGCAATTAGAAAGAAGTTAGAGGGAATTACATATGCAGGGTTTATTTTCTGTTTGCTGCTGTAGCTGCTGCCAATTATTGTGCAATTAGGCTGCCTTCATTAGCAAATGAGATTAAAATTAACATCGTTAATTACTCGTTCTGTTAAGCAGGGGGAAGCAGGCATTTAAGGGGAAGATGCAGAGAAGGTTGTCCTCAGAACAGATGCAGGAATGTTCTCCACTGGCAGCAGTTTCTTCAAGGGTTGCCTTGGGTGATTCACTTCCAGCCAGTGCAGCAGGGAAAGAAGCCTTTGAGTTCAAGGCACTGCAACAAGAGCTTGCAGAAAACCCTTTCCATGGTGCTGAGGGGAATCAGCTGGTTGGAAAAGACCTTAAGGTTGCTGAGTCCACCCTAACACCTCCCTGTGCACAGCTCTTGGACCCTAAGCTCCTCATCCAAACAGCTTTGAAACCCCTCCAGGGATGGGGACTCCACCCTGGACTGCCCTTCCACCATGGGGACTGCCCTGGGCCAGTGCCTGATGACCCTTTTGGTGAAGAATATCCAATTCCTAATATCCAACCTCGACCTCCCCTGGTTTAGGGGGGGTTTAGGCCATTTCGTCTCATCCTATCACTTGTTACCTGGGAGAAGATGCTGGCCCCCACCTCAGTAGAGCCTCCTTTCAGGGAGTTGTAGAGAGCCATGAGGTCTCCCCTCAGCCTCCTCTTCTCCAGGCTGAACAACCCCAGTTCCCTCAGCCTCTCCTCACAGGATTTGTGTTCAACATAGGCACCCCAGCCTGATGGCCACAGTGAGTAGCCACTGGACTGCTCCCACCAGGGACTGGAGGGAAACTTCTCCTCTCAGTTGCTGGTGATCATCAACAGACATTTCTCACAGGGTCTACAGCCTGGCAGGCTGGGAGCATGGCTGGCACTGCAGTGAATCACAGAATGTTAGGGACTGGAAGGGACCTCAAAAGTTCATCCAGTCCAACCCCCCTGCCACAGCAGGGTCACCCAGAGCAGATCACACAGGAACACAGCCAGGTGGGTCTTGAATATCTCCAGAGAGGGAGACTCCACAACCCGCCTGGGAAGCCTGTTCCAGGGCTCTGTCACCCTCACAGGGAAAAATCTTTCCTCTTGTTTCCATGGAACTTCCTATGCCTCAGCTTCCACCACTGCCCCTTGTGCTGGCATTGGGCATCACCCAGCAGAGCCTGGCTCCAGCCTCTGGGCACTCCCCCTGCACATCTTTATCCCCAGCAATGAGGTCACCTCTCAGGCTCCTCCTCTCCAAGCTCCAGAGCCTTCAGCTCCCTCAGGCTCTCCTCATGAGGAAGATCTTCCACTCCCTTCACCATCTGCATGAAGAGGCAGTAAAGCCAAAGCAGCTTCTGCTGTTCATGGCAGTGTTTTCTTGGTGCTGGACATGCTGTGGACACTGAAGAAGGCTTTCCTGGGCTCACAGAGTAGAGAGGGAGGTCAAGGGAAGAGCAGCAGAGCTCTGGGTTGGTGGCCTTGTCCTTGCAAGCCAACTCAGTGGCACTGCTTGCTGCAGCACTCGGGTGCTGTGTGTGTACACAGTGATGCCAAGGAGATACTCTGAGGGCCCTGGATCTCAGGAGGTCACCTAGGGCCATCCTGCTGGCTCTATCCAGAACTGATGTGACTGCATCACTTTATCTGCTGTCTCTCTGGGCCATTCTTGACAGTCTGCACCAGTGCAGGTGTCTCAGGTTCCACCTGAGATATTTTGTCTATCATTTTCCTTTCCTGACCCTTGGGAAGGCTTCTCCAAGTGTTTCACTGGAGCTGCAGCTGCCCACTGCTAGCTGCACTGTTCCCCACAGACATGAGAAGTGATTATTCCCATTCTGTTTACATCAGTCCTTTTCATACTTAAAAACTATTCCTGCCTTGCCTGAGTTCCTCCTCTTTGGACCAAACCAGCCCAATTTACCCAATCTTCCTTTGCAGATCCTGTCTGCTAGGCTGCAGCCTGCCCTCCTAGCTCTGGACCCTCTGAAATCTCTGCCATTCTCTGGATGAGCTGTGCCCAAAAAACCTGCACCCAGGCAGCCAGCTGAGATGCTGGGCAGAGCAGGAGCAGGATTTTGTGTGTCTTGCTGGTGATACTTCCACCTACCCTCTCCTGCTTGGCATTTCTCACTGCAGCTTGACACCTCTGACTCTCCTCGACACAGTGCTCAGTAATGAGTCCTTGCTGGAGGATTGCTGCCCAGTCAGCTCTGTCTTTCTGCACCCTGCCTGTGAGCAGTTCATTATTCCTGCCTGCATGTAGGATCCAGCACTTCTCTCTCTTAAACTGTATCCCATTTCTTTCCCAACCATTTCTCCAGTTTGTCGAAATCGCTCGGAGAGAAATGAAGAGATTGCTGCAGCGTCCTGGAGAGTGTGGAGCGTGGGAATTCAGCCCTGGAATTCAGCTTGGGCTTTACCACTTTGAATGTTCCCTTTGCATCCATCCCTGCCTCCCCTTGCTCTGAAAAACCTAAAGCAAAATGTGGTCCCTGTGGGAATCATATCACAGAATGAGTTGGGTTGGAAGGGACCTTCAACATCATCCAACCCCCTGCCATGGGCAGGGACACCTCCCCCAGCACAGCTTGCTCAAGGCCTCATCCAGCCTGGCCTTGAACACCTCCAGGGAGGGGACAGCCACAGCCTCCCTGGGCAACCTCTTCCTGTGGCTCACTATCCTCACCCTGAAGAATTTCTTCCTCATCTCCAGTCTCAATCTGTCCTCTCCCAGCTCAAAGCCATTGTCCCTCATCCTGGCACTCCCAGCCCTTGTCAAAAGTCCCTCTCCAGCTCTCCTGGAGCCCCTTCAGGTACTGGAAGGCTGCTCTAAGGTCTTCCCAGACCCTTCTCTTCTCCAGGCTGAACAGCCTCAACTCTCCCAGCCTGTCCCCACAGGGGAGGTTCTCCATCCTCCCCTCCCCACGATCATCTTCATGGCCTCCTCTGGCCCCTCTCCAGCAGCTCCAGGTCCTTGTGCTGGGGGCCCCAGAACTGGAGGCAGTGCTGCAGGTGGGGTCTGAGCAGAGCAGAGCAGAGGGGCAGAATCCCCTCCCTGTGCTGCTGCTCTCCCTGCTCTGGATGCAGCTCAGCACACAGCTGCCTGCTGGGCTGCCAGGGACCATTGCTGGCTCCTGGGGAGTTTGTCACCAACTGACACCCCCAAGGCCTTCTCCTCCAGGCTGCTCTTGAGCCATTCACCACCCAACCAATATTTGTGCTTGGGATTGCCCTGACCCAGGTGCAGGGGCCTTGGCTTTGCTGAACTTCATGAGGTTGCCTTGGGCCCACCTCTCAAGCATGTCCAAGTCCCTATCATAGAGTCATAGAATCAGTCAGGGTTGGAAGGGACCACAAGGCTCAGCCAGTTCCAACCCCCCTGCCATGGCCAGGGACACCTCACACTACAGCAGGTTGCTCACAGCCACATCCAGCCTGGCTGCAAACACCTCCAGGGATGGAGCCTCCACCACCTCCCTGCACAACCCATTCCAGGCTCTCACCACTCTCATGGGGAAGAACTTCTTCCTCACATCCAGTCTGAATCTCCCCTCTTCCAGCTTGGTTCCATTCCCCCCAGTCCTGTCACTACCTGACACCCTAAAAAGTCCCTCCCCAGCTTTCTTGGAGCCCCCTTCAGATCCTGGAAGGTCACAAGAAGCTCTCCTCACAGCCTTCTCTTCTCCAGACTGAACAGCCCCAACTCTCTCAGTCTGTCCCCATAGCAGAGCAGCTCCAGCCCTCTGCTCATCCTCATGGCCCTTCTCTGGACACCTTCCCCCATGTCCATAGCCCTCTTGGAACAGAGGCTCCAGAACTGGATGCAGTACTCCAGGTGGGGTCTCAGCAGAGCTGAGCAGAGGGGGAGAATCCCCTCCCTGGCCCTGCTGGCCACACTTCTCCTGCTGCAGCCCAGGCTCTGCTTGGCTCTCTGGGCTGCAAGTGCTCACTGCTGGCTCCTGTTGAGCTTCTCCTCCCCCAGCACCCCCAAGTCCCTCTCCTCAGGGCTGCTCTCCAGCCAGTCCCTGCCCAATCTGTACTTGTGCTTGGGATTGCCTTGACCCAGATCACTGATGAAGATGTTGAACAGCACTGCTCCCAGAAGTGATCCCTGAGGGCTGCCACTGGTCACTGGTCTGCATTTGGATATTGAGCCACTGGCTGCAGCCATCCAGACAGTTTCTTACCTAGTGAGTGCTCCACCCCTCCAGTCCATGCTTTTCCAATGTGGTGACCAGGATGCCATGCAGGACAGTGTCAAGAGTAAGGGACATTGTCACAAGGTGAGACACAGGCTGGCTCTTCAAACCAGGCATGTGTGCAAATCACAGAATCACGGAATGGCTTGGAAGAGATCCTCAAAATCTCATCCAGTCCAACCCCCCTGTCAGATCAGAGTCACCTGGAGCAGGTCACACAGGGACACATCCAGGTGGGTTTTGAATATCTCCAGAAAGGGAGATTCCACAAACAAACATGGAAATGTGCTGCCATGGCTGGAGGATCACTGCTCAGGCTCTGCACACACACCTCAGTCTGTGCTGAAGTCCTTGCATGGCATTGCAACAGCCCTCTCCAGATTGGCCAAAGCAACAAAACCTGTGAGTGCTGCAAGCAAAGGCAAAGATCCCACAATTGGACAAAAAACTTAGAAATCATCTGGTCCAATGGATTCCTAAAGTGACACTCAGGATCTTATCCTAATGAGGTTCAGCAAGGATAAGGCAGAGTCCTGCATCTGGGCAGGAAGAATAAACTGCAGCAGGACAGGTTGGGAGGAGATCTGCTGGAGAGCAGCCCCAATAGAAGGACCTGGGAGTGGGGGTGGAGAACAAGTTCTGCATGGGACAGCAATGTGCCCTGGGAGCCAAGAAGGCCAATGGGGTCCTCGGGGGCATTCAGAGGAGTGTGGCCAGCAGAGCCAGGGAGGTTCTCCTCCTCCTCTGCTCTGCCCTGGTGAGACCTCACCTGGAATATTGCATCCAGTTCTGGGCTCCCCAGTTCAGGAGGGACAGGGATCTGCTGGAGAGAGTCCAAGGAAGCCTACAAGGATGCTGAAGGGCCTGGAGCACTGCCTGGGGAGGAGAGGCTGAGAGCCCTGGGGCTGTGCAGGCTGCAGAGGAGAAGACTGAGAGGGATCTGATCAATGTCTATCAATAGCTGAGGGCTGGGGGTCAAGAGGCAGGGGACAGACTCTGCTCACTTGCACCCTGGGATAGGACAAGGAGCAATGGATAGAAACTCCAGCATAGGAGGTTCCAGCTCAACATGAGGAGGAACTTCTTCAGTGTGAAGGTCACAGAGCACTGGAACAGGCTGCCCAGAGAGGTTGTGGAGTCTCCTTCTCTGGAGCCTTTCCAGCCCCATCTGGATGTGTTCCTGTGTGACCTGTGCTGGATTCTATGGTGCTGCTCTGGCAGGGGGGTTGGACTGGATGATCTTCCAACCCCTAACATCCTGTGAGCCTGGGATCTGCTGCATGGGTTCCCTGCCAGCTGTCTACTGATACTTCCAATGGGCTGGAAGTAAGCTGCAGCTGAGGATATGGGGAGGACAGAGAACTGGGAGTATTCTATTAGCTCTCCTTTGGTGTACACAGATCTTTGTGGTAGGAACAGGAACATCAGACTCCATGTGTAGGAAAGCTGAGGTCACCTCTTGGCTGTGCCTTTGCTTCCACACTGCTCTGAATATGCCAAGAGCAACCTGGATGGAACAGGCTCTGACAGCTCCGAGCCCTGACGAAGGATGTAGTGCTTGAATGCTTCCCTGTTGTGTTTGGACCTTCTGACTGACCTAACAGAAGTCACTTCCTCTCTCTGTGAGTTTTCTCACATGCACAGAAGATGCAGCAGTTGTGTGAGACAGGCTGGCTGGGTGGGCAGAGTCCAATGGGATGAGACTGAACAAGGCTAAGGGCAGGGTTCTACACTTTGGCCACAACAACCCCAAGCAGAGCTACAGGCTGGGGACAGAGTGGCTGAGAGCAGCCAGGCAGAGAGGGACCTGGGGGTGCTGGGTGATAGGAGGCTGAACATGAGCCAGCAGTGTGCCCAGGTGCCCAGGAGAGCCAATGGCATCCTGGCATGGATCAGGAACAGTGTGGCCAGCAGGACAAGGGAGGTTATTCTGCCCTGTGCTCAGCACTGCTCAGGCCACACCTTGAGTCCTGTGTCCAGTTCTGGGCTCCTCAATTCAAGAGAGATGTTGAGGAGCTGGAAGGTGTCCAGAGAAGGGCAACAAAGCTGGGGAGGGGTCTGGAGCACAGCCCTGTGAGGAGAGGCTGAGGGAGCTGGGGGTGTTTAGCCTGGAGAAGAGGAGGCTCAGGGCAGACCTCATTGCTGTCTACAACTACCTGAGGGGAGGTTGTAGCCAGGTGGGGGTTGGGCTCTTCTCCCAGGCACCCAGCAGCAGAAGGAGGGGACACAGTCTCAAGCTGTGCCAGGGGAGCTCTAGGCTGGATGTTAGGAGGAAGTTCTTCACAGAGAGAGATTTGCCATTGGGATGTGCTGCCCAGGGAGGTGGTGGAGTCACCATCCCTGGAGATGATCAAGAGAAGCCTGGATGAGGCACTTAGTGCCATGGTCTGGTTGATTGGATAGGGCTGGGGGTTAGGTTGGACTGGAGGATCTTGGAGGTCTCTTCCAACCTGGGTGATTCTATGAGGTTTCACCAGTGCAGTGACCATGCAGCCTGAGCTGAGTATACATAGCCTGAGCCCCTTGCTGGAAGCACCTGAATCCATCCCATTCCATGGTTTCCTGACACACCTGTGAAGGTGGGAAGAGAAATTTCCCCATGTCTCAAGCTGGAAAACATGGGCAGGAAGAGGCTTAACAATCTACCCATGGCTAGTGAGGAGCAGGAGGGAGGCCACTTGGGGAAATGATTTCCTAGTCAAGGCAGAATTTCAGTCTCAATGCTCTGCAACAGGCTTGCCTTGGAATTTTGCTCTGGACCCAACCCAGAGCAGTATCTTGTTCAGAAGCTGTATTTAAGAGTGGCAATGAACTTTATTAGGTGTGGGCTGCCAGCCTCACGGACACCTTTCAAGTAAGAAAAGCAATGGGGGACTCTCAGCAGCAGGGTACCTTCTGCATAGCAACAAGCCAGCTGGCTCTGGAAACTGTTTTCTCATGCAGACCTCATCAAAAGAAAAAAAGAAAGAAAAAAAAAAATGAAATGAGAAAATAAGTAGATAGGGCCAGGCAGGGAATTCTTCTGCCCTCACACCCCAAGGGGAGTACATCCAAATTAATAGAGCCTTTTGCACTGCTAATGACTTGGTGATGATGTGGAACTGTGGCCCACAGCATCAGCTGGGTGTAAATCAGTGGAGATACTGCAGGAACAACATCAGATTGCATTCATCTTAGTGTCTCCAGCCCACTTTACCAAGGAGCTCACTCTCCCACATGTGGTGGGTTGAAATTACCTCTCCCCACCCCCACCCCCCAAATAAAATTTCACAGTCTCACAGTATGTCAGAGGCTGGAAGGGACCTCCAGAGATCATCAGGTCCAACCTCCCTGCCAGAGCAGCAGCACCCAGGGTAGTCTGCACAGGAATGCATCCAGGTGGGTTTGGAAAGTCTCCAGAGAAGGAGACTCCACAACCCCCCTGGGCAGCCTGCTCCAGAGCTCTGTTACCCTCATTGTAAATAAATTTCTCCTCATGTTGAGCTGAAATCTTCTATGTTCAAGCTTGATCCAGTTGTTCCTTGTCTTACCACTGTGCACCACCAAAAAGAGCCTGGCCCCCTCCCCTTGATACCCACCCCTCAGATATTGATAGACATTGATCAGATCCCCTCTCAGTCTTCTCTTCTCCAGACTAAACAGCCCCAGGGCTCTCAGGCTCTCTTCACAGGGGAGATGCTCAAGTCCCCTAAGCATCCTCCTGGCTCTCCCTTGGATTCTCTCCAGCAGGTCTCTGTCTCTCTTGAACTGGGGAGCCCCAAACTGGACACAGGATTGCAGCTGTGGTCTCAGCAGGGCAGAGGAGAGAGGCAGAAGAACTTCCCTAGCCCTGCTGGACTCACCTTTCTTGATGACGTTAGGCATTAGGACAGGGATGCTGTTCAAAGCCTCCAATCCAAAACCCACACAGTGTTGTCTTGCTGCTGGTAAAATCCTTCTCAATGCTAAATCATCCACTGCATGGGACTTCCAGGCTCCTCTCTTGGGTTCAGTAATTCCTTGGAGAAAGGCTGGGACGAGGAGAGATGCACAAATGGTGTGATGGGATCAGCAGACCCAGAGAAGGGCCATGAGGATGAGCAAAGGGCTGGAGCTCCTCTGCTATGGGGACAGACTGAGAGAGTTGTTCAGTTTGGAGTGGAGAAGGCTCCAAGGAGACCTTCTTGTAGCCTTCCAGTATCTGAAGGGGGCAACAAGAAAGCTGGGGAGGGACTTTTTAGGGTGTCACGGAGTGATAGGACCTGGGGGGGGGGGGGGGGGGGGGGAGGGGGAAATGTAGCAAAAGTAGAAGTGGGGAGATTCAGATCGGATGTTAGGAAGAAGTTTTACACCATGAGGGTAGTGAGAGACTGGCACAGGTTGCCCAGGGAGGTGGTTGAGGCTCCATCCCTGGAGGTGTTTGCAGCCAGGCTGGATGAGGCTGTGGCCAGCCTGCTGTAGTGTGAGGTGTCCCTGCCCATGGCAGGGGGGTTGGAAGTGGCTGAGCCTTGAGGTCCCTTCCAACCCTGATAATTCTGTGATTCTATGAATGGGCTGAGTACAGGTGCAAAGGGACCCTGAGGTGTGCACAGAGCAGAGACAAGACAGATGTGTGATTGTGGGAGAGAAAAATGAGAGAGAAACAAGGGATAGGATGTTTCCATGCCAGGCTCTTCCACGAGGGCAGATTTATCTGCCTTCCTTTCTCTGGAAAATTCATTAGGCATTTGTGCCTTCCCTTCTTCCTGGGAACATTTGTTCAGGAACACAACAGTAATTCATGCTCCTGCTCTCTTCCCTCCCAACAACACTGCAGCCTCCCACCCCAGCTCTGCTCTTTGTCTCAGTCTTCTACAAGGGGCTGAGAGGGACCAGCACACTGGGATTCTGCAGGTGTTCCCTGAGGAGCTTCCAGACAAACAGCAGAAAGCCTCTGCCCACACCACAGCTTATTGTGAGATCTGAGCCGTGGGGAAGCAGCAGAAGAGGAGGGAAGAGGCTCCAGGAGCAGGGCATGCTCTGCAGTTAGCTTGGATAATTCATCTGTAACTGGAGCTGAGGGAAATTGATGTGGCCTGTCCCAGCATTGCTTAACTCCCCAACGAACTGGCCATGGAAAGAGAGAAGAAATAAGGTCTGAAACCTTCAAAGCAGCCATTAGGAACACAGAGAAGTGAAGCCCAGCTGAAAGAAAGCCAAATGCATGTTTGTGAGCCGATAAGATTCTCAACACTTCTTTCAGCAGCTGGTAGCCAGAGGTATCAACAAGGTAGAAAGATGAAATTCCTACAGGCATTAATTAAAAGAAGGCTGATGAGAAGAGAAATTAAGGCCCAAACACTGAGCAGAAAGAAATGTTGGGGTTTTTTTATCTTCTTCTTCTTCTTCAGAGGCTGTTTAGCTCCAAACAACTGCTGTGGGGGAAAACAAAGCTTGTGGATGTAAGGTGTGAGATGCAGATGGGAGATGTGGAAAGCATGAAAGGATAAAGGGCCACAAGCTGGCTGAAACAAAAATAGTACTGGGATGGAGCTGGTGGTGGTGAAGCATTAATGAAGAAAAAGGAGATCACTGGGCAGCCTCCAAAAATGTGAAGGCAGAAAATCTTGTGAAATCCCAGAGATTTCAGTGGCCAGGGTAGGAGATTCTCAAGACAAAAGAGAGGTCAGCAAAGCATCTCCTGGTATTCATCTGCTGTGTGGGGAGAGCTGGAGGAAGGCCTTAAGCACAGTGTGAGTGAAGCTGAAAGAGGATTCTGCTGGGTTTGGTCATGCAGCTGTCTGTGTACAGAGCCCAGGAGGAAGGGGAAAAATCTCTGCTCATGAATTCTCAGCCACATATAAAACTGCCTGTAGGGAGGCAGGGAGTGCTTCACCCAGAGCTGGCCAAGCAGGGATGTCTGGAGGAGAGGTCCTGTGGATCTGAGCACATCTCTAGGCAGTGCTACCCCACGGCTGCACAACCAGAGAGACCTGAATCACAGAGTTAACCAGGTTGGCAAGGACCTTCAAGACCATCCTATCACCCAACATCATCTAATCAGCTAACCCATGGCACTGAGTGCCTCATCCAGTCTGGTTTTAAACACTTCCAGGGACAGCGACTCCACCACCTCCCCAGGCAGCCCACACCTAATAAAGTTCATTGCCACTCTTAAATACAGCTTCTGAACAAGATACTGCTCTGGGTTGGGTCCAGAGCAAAATTCCAAGGCAAGCCTGTTGCAGATCACTGAGACTGAAATTCTGCCTTGACTAGGAAATCATTTCCCCAAGTGGCCTCCCTCCTGCTCCTCACTAGCCATGGGTAGATTGTTAAGCCTCTTCCTGCCCATGTTTTCCAGCTTGAGACATGGGGAAATTTCTCTTCCCACCTTCACAGGTGTGTCAGGAAACCATGGAATGGGATGGATTCAGGGGCTCAGACTGTGTGTACTCAGCTCAGGCTGCATGGTCACTGCACTGGTGAAACCTCATAGAATCAACCAGGTTGGAAGAGACCTCCAAGATCCTCCACTCCAACCTATCCCCAGCCCTATCCAATCAACCAGACCATGGCACTAAGTGCCTCATCCAGGCTTCTCCTGAACATCTCCAGGGGCAGTGACTCCACCACCTCCCTGGGCAGCACATCCCAATGGCAAATCTCTCTCTGTGAAGAACTTCCTCCTAACATCCAGCCTAGACCTCCCCTGGCACAGCTTGAGACTGTGTCCCCTCCTTCTGCTGCTGGCTGCATGGGAGGAGGAACAACTTCAGGGAAGTCAGAATAGGAAGATTTTAGAAGGAATATCCTCTGAGGTCAGGGATTAGCATCTCCTGAGTGAAGTCCTGGCTCTCCAACAGGTGCCACATAGAAGGAAGGATTTGGGAAGATATTTGCCCTGCTCCTACCTTCATCCTACTCATTTTCTTTCATACCAAATATTCCTTCTTAGTTGGTACATGCACAGTGCCAGGAGGTCTCTGGACCCTGTGGTGAATCAACCAAGCCTTGCTCCACCTGAAAGCCCTGTGGCTGCCAAATTCCCTGTCCCACCTGCTGCAGGGTTACAGGCAGGGAGTGCCTCTGCCTCTGCTTGCCTCTAACATTCTTGTGGGGGAGAGCTTTCCCAAGAGGAAAGGCAGCTTGTGGGGAAGTGTGTTGACACACGCTTAGCTGCCACCCTGTTTCCTCTGGAAGCCACATCTAGCTGGAACCAGACTGATTCCACCCACCACAAGGCAGCACAACACAGCTGATGTCTTGTGGCAGCCAGTCCCTTGAGGACACATCTCCAGAAAAAGAATCACACAGCTGCTCATCTCAGCTCCCAAAGTCACCACTTCTCTCCCTTTTTTCTTTTTCTTTTTCTTTTTCTTTTTCTTTTTCTTTTTCTTTTTCTTTTTCTTTTTCTTTTTCTTTTTCTTTTTCTTTTTCTTTTTCTTTTTCTTTTTCTTTTTCTTTTTCTTTTTCTTTTTCTTTTTTTTTTCATTTCTTTTTTCTTTTTCTTTTTCTTTCTTTTTTCTTTTTCTTTTTCTTTTCTATTTCATTCTTTTTCCTTTCCATTTGTTTCTTTTTCTTTTAATTCTTTTTCTTTCTCTTTTTATTTTTTCTTTCTTTTTCTTTTCCATTTCATTCTTTTTCCTTTCCATTTGTTTCTTTTTTTCCTTTTTTTTTTTTCTTTTTCTTTTTCTCTTCCATTTCATTCTTTTTCCTTTCCATTTTTCTTTTTTTTCTTTTTCTATTTCTTTTCCTTTTTCTTTTCCTTTTTCTTTTTCTCTTCCATTTCATTCTTTTTCCTTTCCATTTTTCTTTTTTTTCTTTTTCTATTTCTTTTCCTTTTTCTTTTCCTTTTTCTTTTTCTCTTCCATTTCATTCTTTTTCCTTTCCATTTTTCTTTTTTTTCTTTTTCTATTTCTTTTCCTTTTTCTTTTCCTTTTTCTTTTTCTCTTCCATTTCATTCTTTTTCCTTTCCATTTTTCTTTTTTTTCTTTTTCTATTTCTTTTCCTTTTTCTTTTTCTTTTTCTTTTTCTCTTCCATTTCATTCTTTTTCCTTTCCATTTTTCTTTTTTTCTTTTTCTATTTCTTTTCCTTTTTCTTTTCCTTTTTCTTTTTCTCTTCCATTTCATTCTTTTTCCTTTCCATTTTTCTTTTTTTTCTTTTTCTATTTCTTTTCCTTTTTCTTTTTCTCTTCCATTTCATTCTTTTTCCTTTCCATTTTTCTTTTTTTTCTTTTTCTATTTCTTTTCCTTTTTCTTTTCCTTTTTCTTTTTCTCTTCCATTTCATTCTTTTTCCTTTCCATTTTTCTTTTTTTTCTTTTTCTATTTCTTTTCCTTTTTCTTTTCCTTTTTCTTTTTCTCTTCCATTTCATTCTTTTTCCTTTCCATTTTTCTTTTTTTTCTTTTTCTATTTCTTTTCCTTTTTCTTTTCCTTTTTCTTTTTCTCTTCCATTTCATTCTTTTTCCTTTCCATTTTTCTTTTTTTTCTTTTTCTATTTCTTTTCCTTTTTCTTTTCCTTTTTCTTTTTCTCTTCCATTTCATTCTTTTTCCTTTCCATTTTTCTTTTTTTTCTTTTTCTATTTCTTTTCCTTTTTCTTTTTCTCTTCCATTTCATTCTTTTTCCTTTCCATTTTTCTTTTTTTTCTTTTTCTATTTCTTTTCCTTTTTCTTTTCCTTTTTCTTTTTCTCTTCCATTTCATTCTTTTTCCTTTCCATTTTTCTTTTTTATTTTCTCTTTTTCTTTTCTGTTTCTTTTCCTTTTTGCCTTTTTCTTTCCCTTGCTTTATTTACATCATTTCCCTCCTCCCAGGCTGACAGAGCAGTGAATGCTTGATGGCAGGGAGGGCTGGCACACAACAGCCTCACCCTAGCAGCTCTGGTTGGAAGGCAGCTGCAACGTGCTAGGGATTAACCACCAGCTCCTGAGTCCACCACCAGTGAAATCACAGAATCATAGAATTGCTAGGGTTGGAAAGCACCTCAAGGCTCAGCCATTTACAACCCCCCTGCCATGGGCAGGGACACCTCACACCACAGCAGGTTGCTCACAGCCACATCCAGCCTGGCTGCAAAAACCTCCAGGGATGAGGCTTCCACCACCTCCCTGGGCAACCTGTGCCAGTCTCTCACCACCCTCATGGGGAAGAATTTCTTCCTAACATCCAATCTGAATCTCCCCATTTCTAGTTTTGCTCTATTCTCCCCAGTCCTGTCACTCCCTGACACCCTCAAAAGTCCCTCCCCAGCTTTCTTGGAGCCCCCTTCAGATCCTGGAAGGCCACAAGAAGGTCTCCTCAGAGCCTTCTCTTCTCCAGACTGAACAGCCCCAACTCTCTCACTCTGTCTCCATAGCAGAGCAGCTCCAGCCCTCTGCTCATCCTCATGGCTCTTTTCTAGGCACCTTCCAGCACCTCCAAATCCTTCTTGTAACAGAGGCTCCAGAACTGGACACAGAGCTCCAGATGGGTTCTCACCAGAGGGGAGAATCCCCTCCCTCACCCTGCTGGCTGTGCTTCTCTTGATGCAGCCCAGGCTCTGGTCGGCTTTCTGAAATGTCAGCTCAGAGGCTGATTCCTTTCACCTAACACTCCAGTTAATAACAATGCCTAATTAGAAAGACTTTTAAGCATTCATTACATTAATTTAACGTGAATCTCATGGAGCTTTATTGGAATTCTTTCTTCTTTTTTTTTTTTTTTTTTTTTTTTTAATTTGGCCCATGTAAAATTAACCCTGCAGGCTGGTTACACATGTTTTCATTAGGGACTGGGAGCAGTGGGGAGGTTTGATGAATTAGAATCAGCCCTTTAGTCTTTCAGTTTAACTTTGGATTCTGAGTTCTTTTATGCTGGAGAAAGAAAAAAAAAAAAAAAAAGCCCTGATTGGATTTTCTTCCCCCGTCCTGCCTTAGTTTAAATACAGGCTCCTGCCTCCTCCCGCTGGGCTGGAGGGCTAACAATCCAAATTGGCTGCTGCCGCTTCCCGTGCCTTGCAGAACAAAAGCCTGCACTTCACAGCCTCTCCTAGCAGCCGGGGGCTAAGATCCGGGCTGCAGCCCTGCTCTGCTGCCCCTGCTCTTCGCCTCTCGCTTGGCTTTCCTGCCGCGCTTCCAGCCGCCGAACCTTCGCCGGGGGAGCTGCAAAGCCGCGCTGGGGCTGCTCCTGTATTCTCTTCCTTTCGAAGTGCGATTGGATGCCAGCTTAGGCAGGACTGTTAAGGGCACAAAGTGCTCCAGCAGGAGCTAAAATCTCAACCTCCTTTGCTGGGATGGGAGGAAGGGAGGCTGTTAGAGATCATAGGCTCCACAGCTGCACAGTGAAGAAAGGGACTGGCAGTCCTAATGGCCTCCACATCACACAGACCACTACTGCTCTTGCCACAGTCTCCAACTGCCTGCAATTACACATGGCTTGGCCAGGTGCCCACGGGACAAGGCTAATGCAAGCCCCCTCTGGAAGCTCTTCTCTACCTTGAGAGCCCAGAGCTTTGAAGAAGGATCCCCAGGCTATTTCATTAAACTCTGGTATTATGTTAAAGTTTGGACCTCCATTGAACCTCCCAGCTTGCTAGAACCCAGAACAGGCTCAAATGGTTTTTAATGATGGTCCCACTCAGGGACTAGAGGGAGAAAAGTTGGAGGAAGAGGAACAAACACTTAGCTGGCACGAAGCTATGGACTGTTTGACATCCAGTGGAAAACCAAGGGGAAGGCAACTGCCCTGTGGCACTGAGCATGGTCCTGAAGCTGAACTCAACTGGCAAAAGGAATCCATGGAGGAGAACATGAGCATCATCTTCTTCTCCAGCAGGCTGCCACAGGATTGTTCCCCCTCCAGCAGTGAGTAATGACCAAATGGCACTGGATGCGGGCTTGGGCAGGGGCACAAAGAGAGGAGGGATCAACTCTCCTCCCAATTCCATTTCTTTACTATTATAAAACAGTAAATGCTGATGGTGAGTGGCTGGAGAGCACCTGGCAGCACTGGGTGACAACAGCTGAACATGAGCCAGCAGTGTGCCCAAGGAGCATGGCAGGCCAAGGGCATCTTGGCTTGGATCAGGAATAGTGTGGCCAGCAGGACTGGGGATGGAATTCTGCCCTGTGCTCAGCATCAGTGAGGCCTCACCTCCAGCACTGTCTGCAGTAGTCAAGAAAGATCTTGAGGTGCTGGAGCAGGTCCAGAGGAGAGCAATGAGACTGGGGAAAGGACTGGAGGGAAAGTCTGATGAGGAGAGGCTGAGGGAGCTGGGGGTGTTCAGCCTGGAGAAGAGGAGACTCAGGGGGGACCTTATCACACTCTACAGCTACCTGAAGGGAAGGTGTAGTCAGGTGGGGGTCAGGCTCTGATCCCTGGCAACTTGTGACAGGACAAGAGAGCATGGCCTGAAGCTGTGCCAGGGGAGGGTTAGGTTGGATGTTAGGAAGCAATTCCTTACAGCAAGGCTGATTAGGCACTGGGATGGACTGCCCAGGGAGGTGGTGGAGTCACCATCCCTGGAGGTCTCTAAGAAAAGCTTGGATGTGGCACTTGGGGGCATGGTTTAGCTGATGTGGTGGTGTTAGGTCATAGGCTGGGCTTGATGATTTCAGAGGTCTGTTCCAGCCTCAATAATTCTGGGATTCTGTTATATTTTAATGCCACTACAGCTTTGCCAGATCCACAGCTCCCAGCTGATTTCACCTCTCCCCACATTAAGCTACAAAGATTGTCCTGCTAACCACGGAGATTCCTCCTCTTACTAAAGCTTTCCCTTGAGTCCCTGAACATCAATATTGCCCATCTGGAGTATTTATTTTATTTCACTATGCAGAAGCTCGTCACATCCCTCCTGGTTGTCACTTTGCCAAGCTGCACATAATTAGATAGTTCTTTTTTTGTGGTTTTTTTCTTCTTTTTTTTTTCTTTAATCTTTGAACTCCCTCCACCCCCAATCATTTGGTTGCTCTTTCTTGAGCTTCTGAAGTTTGTCAATCTCCATCTCATAATGAGGTGTGCAGGACTGAGTGTGGTGTTGCAGGTGGCTGATGAAGAAAGGGAGCAAGACCCCAAACCCTCTGCATATCACAGACTCACAGAATGGGCTGGGTTGGAAAGAACCTTCAAGATCAGCCAGTTCCAACCCTCCTGCCATGGGCAAGGACACCTCCCACCAGCCCAGGTTGCTCAAGGCCTCATCCAACTTGGTCTTGAACACCTTCAGGGAGAGAACATCCACAGCCTCCCTGGGCAACCTCTTCCAGTCTCTTCCCACCCTCACTGGAAAGAATTTCTTCATCATCTCCAGTCTCAATCTCCCCTCTACCAGCTCAAAGCCTTTGTCCCTTGTCCTGTCACTCCCAGCCCTTGTCAGATGTCCCTCCCTAGCTCTCCTGGAGCTCCTTCAGGTACTGGAAGGCTGCTCTAAGGCCTTCTCAGAGCCTTCTCTTCTCCAGGCTGAACAGCCCCAACTCTCCCAGCCTGTCCCCACAGGTTCTCCAGCCCTCTGATCATCTTCATGGCCTCTGGACCCACTCCAGCACTTCCATGTCCCTGATATGCTGTGGGCATCAGAATTGGATGCAGTGCTTCAGGTGGCATCAATCTTTCTCTGCACCTATAGCACATCTAATCTCTTCCCTTCGACAATCCCCAGATCCATTCTGATCATCTTCTGACTCAGAAGTCCTCCAAGGCTGTGCTGAAGATGGCAGAGCTCTTTCCTGCCAGCTGAGTGCCCTGCTAGCTCCCTCCTAGCACTGATAATACAGTCCCAGATGTTAGCCCAGAGCCCAGCTGGCAGGAGCAGGGTAGGAAATGAGAGGCAGGGAGCTTTCATATGCAAGCTGAGCTCTTTGCCATGCTGCTGCCTTGGCACTGCCTGAGAAACTACTTCAGTTTGCTCCCTGCTGAGAATCTGTCTCTGGACACCTGTCCTGCCTCATTTCCTAGACTTTCCTCCTTTGAAAATCAGGCTCCTCAGCTCCCCTCTCTCAAACTGCCCTCTGCTAAAGAGCTTTTCCTTGATCCCTCCCAGCTGCTCGGTAACTGCTGCCTTGGTTCACCTCTTCATGCTGGCATGGGGTCAAAACCCACTCACAGAAGAGCAGGACTGGGCCCAGAACTGTCAAAGCTGATGTGAAACCTCTGTTTGGATTGAGATGGGGAGTGAGATTTCAGCTGGATAAGGTCTGGGTGCAAGTTCCTATTAAGAAGGTGTTGGCCTCTGCTGAGGCAATGTTGATACAAACACCAATCCCCTCTGCTTCTCCCCTAGGGACTGCATCACAAGCAGAGTGGCCAGAAGGTTGAGAGAGGGGATTCTGCCCCTCTGCTTTGCTCTGCTGAGGTTTCTGTGTCCAGATTTGGAGTCCTCAATGCAGGAAGGACATGGAGCTGCTGGAGAATGTCCAGAGGAGGGTCACCAAGATGATCAGAGGATTGGAGAACCTTTCACTACAAGGACAGGCTGGGAGAGTTGAGGTTGCTCAGCCTGGAGAAGAGAAGACCCCAGGGAGACCTTAGAGCAGCATTTCAATATCTGAAGGGGACCTACAGGAAGGCTGGGGAGGGACTGTTCAGAAGGGCCTGGGGTGATAGCACAAGGGGCAATGGTTTGAGACTGGAGCAGGGGAGATTGAGGTTGGACATCAGGAGGAAATTCTTCAGAATGAGGGTGGAGAGACACTGGAACAAGTTGCCCAGGGATGTGGAGGAGGCTCCATCCCCGGAGACATTCAAGATCAGTCTTGATGTGGCCCTGGGCAACCTAATCTAGTGAGAAATGTCCCTGCTGACTGTAGGGGAAGGGGGATGGGCATTGGACAGGATGACCTTTGAGGGACCCTTCCAACCCAACACATTCTATGATTCTATGATTCTAGAGGGTGTGCCAAAGGCCACCAGGGGGGTTGGACAGGATGAGCTTCAAGGGTTCCTTCCAACCCAACACATTCTATGATTCTATGATTCTAGAGGGTGTGCCAAAGGCCACCAGGGGGGTTGGACAGGATGACCTTCAAGGGTTCCTTCCAACCCAACACATTCTATGATTCTAGAGGGTGTGCCAAAGGCCACCAGGGGGGTTGGACAGGATGACCTTCAAGGGTTCCTTTCCAACCCAACCCATTCTATGATTATATGATTCCAGAGGGTGGCCCAAAGGCCACCAGGACTGGAGCACCGAGGCGCTGTGAAAAGATTAGGAGTGGCCTGGGAATTCTGCTATTAGAATAACTTTGGAGCCTGGAAGTGGATAAAAAAAGCAGTGGAAGTCGAGCTGGCTGGGCTCCCCTGTCATTTACATCCTTCTGATGATGCTGTCTCTCATCCCTGCTGTGGATGCTCTGTGTTGAGCTTTCTCAGAGGCTGAATCTCACCACCTGGGCTGACAACACTTTATCTCAGCAGCTCAGCCAAGCAAGAGGCCATGGAGCAGGTGACAAAGGCTGAGCCATGCCTGCTAATTGCCTTCATGCTGCTTTTCCTTAGGATGGCAGGGCCTGAAAAGTGACATAGGCTAAAAAAGCTTAACTCAAAAAATCATAATAATATAAAAAAAAAAAAAAAAACCACAAAATCCTGACCTACAAATTACCTACCAAGCCCCCAGTTTTTTAGGAGGGGAAATGAAGCCCATGTCTGAGGATTTCCCCCAAATCAGGGAAGAAAAGAAATGTAAGGGCACGTCAAAAGCAAAAGAGGCTGAGAGATGAGAGACTAGGAATAATCCAGAGGCTGAGCTTCCAAGAGGGAACAAAACTCTTCAAGCTCAGCTCTCAGCACAACCTCTTCCCCACCTGCAGAACAGGGATGCTGATACCACCACAGCACAAAGCCATCTGAGATGGCTTAGCAGAACCTCCCACTCAGCAACAACTGAAGGTGGGAGGATGTCGCTCCCCAGGGACACCCAAAGCCTGCACAGCCAAGCAATGCTGGCTTGGAAGCAGACCAAAAGACAGTGCAAGTCCCTGCTTCTCAGAAGCTGCAGGAGGGGAAGGATTAGTGCTGTGGGGAGCTCTATGAGGTGAGAGCAGTGAGGGACGGCACCAGGCAGGTCTGGATGCCCTGGAAAGCAGAGCAGTGACTGCTGCACCCCATCTTTGGCAGTGGGAAGTGACTCTGCTGCATCCTGTGTTTGGCAGTGGGGCAGTGACTCTGCTGCATCCTCTGTTTGGCAGTGGGGCAGTGACTCTGCTGCATCCTGTGTTTGGCAGTGAGCAGTGACTCTGCTGCATCCTGTGTCTGGCAGTGAGCAGTGACTCTGCTGCATCCTGTGTTTGGCAGTGAGCAGTGACTCTGCTGCATCCTGTGTCTGGCAGTGAGCAGTGACTCTGCTGCATCCTGTGTCGTAGCAGGGAGGCAGTGACTCTGCTGCATCCTGTGTTTGGCAGTGAGCAGTGACTCTGCTGCATCCTGTGTTTGGCAGTGAGCAGTGACTCTGATGCATCCTCTGTTTGGCAGTGGGGCAGTGACTCTGCTGCATCCTGTGTTTGGC